>NC_048577.1:40924966-41119966 GCF_013265735.2 Oncorhynchus mykiss | reverse complement strand
CACACACACACTCTCTCGCACATTCTCACACACACACACTCTCTCACACATTCTCACACACACTCTCTCACACATTCTCACACACACACACACACACACACACACACACACACACTCTCTCACACATTCGCACACACACACACACTCTCTCACACATTCGCACACACACACACACTCTCTCACACATTCGCACACACACACACACACACACACACACACACACACACACACCTCTCACACACTCTCTCACACATTCTCACACACACACACACACACACACACACTCTCTCTCTCACACATTCTCACACACACACATACTCTCTCACACATTCTCACACACACACACACTCTCTCACACATTCTCACACACACACTCTCTCGCACATTCTCTCTCTCACACACACACACACACACACACTCTCTCGCACATTCTCACACACACACACTCTCACACATTCTCACACACACGCACACTCTCTCACACATTCTCACACACACACACTCTCTCGCACATTCTCACACACACACACTCTCTCACACATTCTCACACACACTCTCTCACACACTCTCTCACACATTCTCTCTCACACACACACACACACACACACACACACACACACACACACACACACACACACACTCTCTCGCACATTCTCACACACACACACTCTCACACATTCTCACACACACGCACACTCTCTCACACATTCTCAGACACAGACACACACACACACACACACACACACACACACACACACACACACACACACCTCTCACACACTCTCTCACACATTCTCACACACACACACACACACACTCTCTCTCTCACACATTCTCACACACACACATACTCTCTCACACATTCTCACACACACACACACTCTCTCACACATTCTCACACACACACTCTCTCGCACATTCTCTCTCTCACACACACACACACACACACTCTCTCGCACATTCTCACACACACACACTCTCACACATTCTCACACACACGCACACTCTCTCACACATTCTCACACACACACACTCTCTCGCACATTCTCACACACACACACTCTCTCACACATTCTCACACACACTCTCTCACACACTCTCTCACACATTCTCTCACACACACACACACACACACACACACACACACACACTCTCTCGCACATTCTCACACACACACACTCTCACACATTCTCACACACACGCACACTCTCTCACACATTCTCAGACACAGACACTCTCTCGCACATTCTCACACACACACACACTCTCTCACACATTCTCACACACACTCTCTCACACACACACACACACACACACACACACTCTCTCGCACATTCTCACACACACACACTCTCACACATTCTCACACACACGCACACTCTCTCACACATTCTCACACACACACACTCTCTCGCACATTCTCACACACACACACTCTCTCACACATTCTCACACACACTCTCTCACACATTCTCACACACACACACACACACACACACACACACACACACACACACACACACACACACACACTCTCTCACACATTCGCACACACACACACACTCTCTCACACATTCGCACACACACACACACTCTCTCACACATTCTCACACACACACACACACACACACACACACACACACACACACTCTCTCGCACATTCTCACACACACACACTCTCTCACACATTCTCACACACACTCTCTCACACACTCTCTCACACATTCTCACACACACACACACACACACACACACACACACACACACACTCTCTCGCACATTCTCACACACACACACTCTCACACATTCTCACACACACGCACACTCTCTCACACATTCTCAGACACAGACACTCTCTCGCACATTCTCACACACACACACACTCTCTCACACATTCTCACACACACTCTCTCACACACACACACACACACACACACACTCTCTCGCACATTCTCACACACACTCTCACACATTCTCACACACACGCACACTCTCTCACACATTCTCACACACACACACTCTCTCGCACATTCTCACACACACACACTCTCTCACACATTCTCACACACACTCTCTCACACATTCTCACACACACACACACACACACACACACACACACACACACTCTCTCACACATTCGCACACACACACACACACTCTCTCACACATTCGCACACACACACACACTCTCTCACACATTCTCACACACTCTCTCACACATTCTCACACACTCTCTCACACATTCTCACACACACACACACACACACACACACACACACACACACACACACACACACACTCTCTCGCACATTCTCACACACACACACTCTCTCACACATTCTCACACACACTCTCTCACACACTCTCTCACACATTCTCACACACACACATTCTCACACACACACACACACACACACACACACACACACACACACACACTCTCTCGCACATTCTCACACACACACACTCTCACACATTCTCACACACACGCACACTCTCTCACACATTCTCAGACACAGACACTCTCTCGCACATTCTCACACACACACACACACTCTCTCACACATTCTCACACACACTCTCTCACACACACACACACACACACACACACTCTCTCGCACATTCTCACACACACACACTCTCACACATTCTCACACACACGCACACTCTCTCACACATTCTCACACACACACACTCTCTCGCACATTCTCACACACACACACTCTCTCACACATTCTCACACACACTCTCTCACACATTCTCACACACACACACACACACACACACACACACACACACACACACTCTCTCACACATTCGCACACACACACACACTCTCTCACACATTCGCACACACACACACACTCTCTCACACATTCGCACACACACACACACACACACACACACACACACACACCTCTCACACACTCTCTCACACATTCTCACACACACACACACACACACACACACTCTCTCTCTCACACATTCTCACACACACACATACTCTCTCACACATTCTCACACACACACACACTCTCTCACACATTCTCACACACACACTCTCTCGCACATTCTCTCTCTCACACACACACACACACACACACTCTCTCGCACATTCTCACACACACACACTCTCACACATTCTCACACACACGCACACTCTCTCACACATTCTCACACACACACACTCTCTCGCACATTCTCACACACACACACTCTCTCACACATTCTCACACACACTCTCTCACACACTCTCTCACACATTCTCTCACACACACACACACACACACACACACACACACACACACACACACACTCTCTCGCACATTCTCACACACACACACTCTCACACATTCTCACACACACGCACACTCTCTCACACATTCTCAGACACAGACACTCTCTCGCACATTCTCACACACACACACACTCTCTCACACATTCTCACACACACTCTCTCACACACACACACACACACACACACACTCTCTCGCACATTCTCACACACACACACTCTCACACATTCTCACACACACGCACACTCTCTCACACATTCTCACACACACACACTCTCTCGCACATTCTCACACACACACACTCTCTCACACATTCTCACACACACTCTCTCACACATTCTCACACACACACACACACACACACACACACACACACACTCTCTCACACATTCGCACACACACACACACTCTCTCACACATTCGCACACACACACACACACTCTCTCACACATTCTCACACACACACACACACACACACACACACACACACACACTCTCTCGCACATTCTCACACACACACACTCTCTCACACATTCTCACACACACTCTCTCACACACTCTCTCACACATTCTCACACACACACACACACACACACACACACACACACTCTCTCGCACATTCTCACACACACACACTCTCACACATTCTCACACACACGCACACTCTCTCACACATTCTCAGACACAGACACTCTCTCGCACATTCTCACACACACACACACTCTCTCACACATTCTCACACACACTCTCTCACACACACACACACACACACACACACTCTCTCGCACATTCTCACACACACTCTCACACATTCTCACACACACGCACACTCTCTCACACATTCTCACACACACACACTCTCTCGCACATTCTCACACACACACACTCTCTCACACATTCTCACACACACTCTCTCACACATTCTCACACACACACACACACACACACACACACACACACACACACACACACACACACTCTCTCACACATTCGCACACACACACACACACTCTCTCACACATTCGCACACACACACACACTCTCTCACACATTCTCACACACTCTCTCACACATTCTCACACACTCTCTCACACATTCTCACACACACACACACACACACACACACACACACACACACACACACACACACACTCTCTCGCACATTCTCACACACACACACTCTCTCACACATTCTCACACACACTCTCTCACACACTCTCTCACACATTCTCACACACACACATTCTCACACACACACACACACACACACACACACACACACACACTCTCTCGCACATTCTCACACACACACACTCTCACACATTCTCACACACACGCACACTCTCTCACACATTCTCAGACACAGACACTCTCTCGCACATTCTCACACACACACACACTCTCTCACACATTCTCACACACACTCTCTCACACACACACACACACACACACACACTCTCTCGCACATTCTCACACACACACACTCTCACACATTCTCACACACACGCACACTCTCTCACACATTCTCACACACACACACTCTCTCGCACATTCTCACACACACACACTCTCTCACACATTCTCACACACACTCTCTCACACATTCTCACACACACACACACACACACACACACACACACACACACACACACACTCTCTCACACATTCGCACACACACACACACTCTCTCACACATTCGCACACACACACACACTCTCTCACACATTCGCACACACACACACACTCTCTCACACATTCGCACACACACACACACACACACACACACACACACACACACACACTCTCTCGCACATTCTCACACACACACACTCTCTCACACATTCTCACACACACTCTCTCACACACTCTCTCACACATTCTCACACACACACACACACACACACACACACACACACACACACTCTCACACATTCTCACACACACTCTCTCACACACTCTCTCACACATTCTCACACACACACACACACACACACACACACACACACACACACACACACACTCTCGCACATTCTCACACACACACACTCTCTCTCACATTCTCATGCACACACTCTCTCACACATTCTCACACACACTCTCTCACACACTCTCACACATTCTCACACACTGTCAACCAAATGGCTGACAGGCTGAGGTCGAACCAACAAACAGGGGCCAGTCAGTCCGTCCTTCAGTCTGTCAGTGCAGGTGGGATGAGGTGACGGACGGGTCCCCCTGGGTTGTGTGTGTAAAAGGCTTTGCCGTTGGATTCTCCTCGTCCTTTATTTGTGTCTGGGGTGACCTTGGGCAAAAGACTAGCGTGTGGGACATCAGCAAACCGGTTAGCAATCGTTAGAGCAATAACTATGAAAACATGGTGTGTCCATGGTTGTCCATGGTTGTCTTCTACCACACCATGCATTTCTCCCCCTACTGTTATAACCTTCATCTAAATTCAAACTTTCTATTTCAATTCTCGAAGGCATGAACTTTCTCCTCTTCCAGCCCACATATCAGCGTGTACAGGGGCAGTTAGCCTGGCGGCCTGGGTGCAGGTTGATAAGTAGCCAGGGCCGGAGGAGGTGGAGGAGGTCAATGCATTGAGACGTACCACTGATCAACTCCATTTCCTCAAGGACACATCCCAGTTCTGCAATCTGAGCATTTCATATATCAGCTAACTGCTCTAGGCCCTTTATCTCACCAGGGGAAGAGGGGAGAGGAGGGGGAGTGGTGGGAGGGGAGAGGGGGAGAGGAGTGGGGGAGAGGGAGGGAGAGTGAGAGAGTGGGGAGAGGAGGGAGAGTGGGGGTGGGGAGGGGAGGAGAAGAGAGGAGGGGGAGTGGGAGAGAGGAGGGGGAGAGGGGAGTGGGGATGGGAGAGGGGGCGTGGGGGAGAAGGGGAGAGAGAGGATCTGCAATGGGCTGGAAAATCTTAATTTCCTGTTTCTGCGATTGTAACCACTGATTAAACTACTGCGTCACCTCAAGAGAGAGCGGGGGGGGGGGGGGGGGGGGGGTCTGGGAACATCAGAGAACACTTTCACAAACAGATTCAGCAAATCGTGAACACTAAGACTAACAAACTAACAGTGCAGGGACAGGAGCTCTGTGAAGAGAGGAATACACACAGTGGCTCCCAGTCCCATTCATTATTCAGTCTGATTGGTTTGAATGTGACTTTCAGAGGAATAGCAGCAGTAAACACAGACTCACACTGAGGTTCAAATAATGTTACGCCACAGACTGTCAGAGGAGAGGACTCTGGGAGAACGAGTCTGTAGCACTCCATGTCTGTGTGAGAGAGAGAGAGAGAGAGAGAGAGAGAGAGAGAGAGAGAGAGAGAGAGAGAGAGAGAGAGAGAGAGAGAGAGAGAGAGAGAGAGAGAGAGAGAGAGAGAGAGAGAGAGAGAGAGAGAGAGAGAGAGAGAGAGAGAGAGAGAGAGAGAGAGAGAGAGAGAGAGAGAGAGAGAGAGAGAGAAATGACAGGAGAGCAGGACCCCTGTGGTTACCGGTCCTCCAGGAACAAAATGAAAGATTTATAGTCCTGGCCTACTTGCAGCAAACACAGCCAAGCATTTCCTTGTTATTTTAACGGCTCTGGTTAAATTTTTAATGCAGGCATAAGGTCACATGAAATTCAAGCCTCTTGCTCACTTTCTCTTTTACTGTACACACAATTTCTCTCTCCGCCTCCCCCTCTATCTCTCTGTCCTTCTCTTTTTTTCTCGCTCTCTCTAAAAGTTGTTAATGTAGAGTTGCTGCTAGTGTCACGCCTGCTTCCACTCTCACCTCCCGGGCGCTCGAGTGCACCATGCTGCCAGGGTGCCCTACATTACGCACTCCTGCCACCATCATTACGCACACCTGCTTCCCTCGTTCCGCGCATCAGCGATTCATTGCACTCACCTGGACTCAATCCCCGTGTTATTACCTCCCCTATAACTCTGCTCCCCACTTCTGTATTAATTGTCTTATGTCTTTGTGTTCCCCGGTTCTGACGCTGTTCCTGTTCTGTTCCCTGTCTGTGCTACATTAAATGTTCAACTCTCCGTATCTGCTTCTCATCTCCAGCGTCGGCTTTGATTAGGCCGTCTGTAGCAGTGGCAGTAGTGTGCTGATCTTTCAACTTGTGACCTGCCCATTATCAAGGACTGGAATGAAAAACAGAGCAGTGATGACGGGTCAGATCCTGACAGTTGGAACATGATGCATTGGATCCTGCAAAGCTGTGATTTCTAGATTCTAATAAACTTAAACTAAATATAAACCAGTTTATACAAACTTTTTTGCAGACATTACAGTACATCACAATTCCTTTGAGAAAATGGAAGGAAAACGATGACATAGTTGAAAGCTTTCTGATCATTTAGTGGCTGAGCAACTCAGCGAGAGAGAGCGAAAGGAGAGAGAGAAAGGAGAGAGAGAGAGAGAGAGAGCAAAAGAGAGAGAGAGAGGGAGAGAGGGAGAGAGAGAGAGAGAGAGAGAGAGAGAGAGAGAGAGAGAGAGAGAGAGAGAGAGAGAGAGTGTAAGGGGCAAGAGCACCACATGCAGTTAGAACAGAACAAGTTTATTTCTCTGTCTGTTTCTCTGCCTGTTTCTCTGCCTGTTTCTCTGCCTGTTTCTCTGCCTGTTTCTTTGTCTGTTTCTCTGCCTGTTTCTCTGCCTGTTTCTCTGCCTGTTTCTCTGCCTGTTTCTCTGCCTGTTTCCTTGCCTGCTTCTCTGTCTGTTTCTCTCCATGCTTCTCTGCCTGCTTCTCTGCCTGTTTCTCTGCCTGTTTCGCTGTCTGTTTCTCTGTCTGTTTCTCTTCCTGTTTCTCTGCCTGTTTCTCTTCCTGTTTCTCTACCTGTTCCTCTGCCTGTTTCTCTGCCTGTTTCTCTGCCTGTTTCTCTGTCTGTTTCTCTACATGTTCCTCTGTCTGTTTCTCTGCCTGTTTCTCTGCCTGTTTCTCTGCCTGTTTCTCTGCCTGTTTCCTTGCCTGCTTCTCTGTCTGTTTCTCTGCCTGTTTCTCTCCATGCTTCTCTGCCTGCTTCTCTGCCTGTTTCTCTGTGTTTCTCTGCCTGTTTCGCTGTCTGTTTCTCTGTCTGTTTCTCTGCCTGTTTCTCTTCCTGTTTCTCTACCTGTTCCTCTGCCTGTTTCTCTTCCTGTTTCTCTGCCTGTTTCTCTTCCTGTTTCTCTACCTGTTCCTCTGCCTGTTTCTCTTCCTGTTTCTCTGCCTGTTTCTCTGCCTGTTTCTCTTCCTGTTTCTCTACCTGTTCCTCTGCCTGTTCCTCTGCCTGTTTCTCTGCCTGTTTCTCTGCCTGTTTCTCTGCCTGTTTCCTTGCCTGCTTCTCTGTCTGTTTCTCTGCCTGTTTCTCTCCATGCTTCTCTGCGTTTCTCTGCCTGTTTCTTTGTCTGTTTCTCTGCCTGTTTCTCTGTCTGTTTCTCTGTCTGTTTCTCTACATGTTCCTCTGCCTGTTTCTCTGCCTGTTTCTCTGCCTGTTTCTCTGTGTTTCTCTGCCTGTTTCGCTGCCTGTTTCTCTTCCTGTTTCTCTACCTGTTCCTCTGCCTGTTTCTCTGCCTGTTTCTCTGCCTGTTTCTCTGCCTGTTTCTCTACCTGTTTCTCTGCCTGTTTCTCTGTCTGTTTCTCTGTCTGTTTCTCTACATGTTCCTCTGTCTGTTTCTCTGCCTGTTTCTCTGCCTGTTTCTCTGCCTGTTTCCTTGCCTGCTTCTCTGTCTGTTTCTCTGCCTGTTTCTCTCCATGCTTCTCTGCCTGCTTCTCTGCGTTTCTCTGCCTGTTTCTTTGTCTGTTTCTCTGCCTGTTTCTCTGTCTGTTTCTCTGTCTGTTTCTCTACATGTTCCTCTGCCTGTTTCTCTGCCTGTTTCTCTGCCTGTTTCTCTGTGTTTCTCTGCCTGTTTCGCTGTCTGTTTCTCTGTCTGTTTCTCTTCCTGTTTCTCTGCCTGTTTCTCTTCCTGTTTCTCTACCTGTTTCTCTGTGTTTCTCTGCCTGTTTCGCTGTCTATTTCTCTGTCTGTTTCTCTGCCTGTTTCTCTGCCTGTTTCTCTTCCTGTTTCTCTACCTGTTCCTCTGCCTGTTTCTCTGCCTGTTTCTCTGCCTGTTTCTCTGCCTGTTTCTCTACCTGTTTCTCTGCCTGTTTCTCTGCCTGTTTCGCTGTCTGTTTCTCTGTCTGTTTCTCTGCCTGTTTCTCTGCCTGTTTCTCTTCCTGTTTCTCTACCTGTTCCTCTGCCTGTTTCTCTGTGTTTCTCTGCCTGTTTCGCTGTCTGTTTCTCTGCCTGTTTCTCTTCCTGTTTCTCTACCTGTTCCTCTGCCTGTTTCTCTTCCTGTTTCTCTGCCTGTTTCTCTTCCTGTTTCTCTACCTGTTCCTCTGCCTGTTTCTCTGCCTGTTTCTCCGCCTGTTTCCCTGTCTGTTTCTCTACATGTTCCTCTGTCTGTTTCTCTGCCTGTTTCTCTGCCTGTTTCTCTGCCTGTTTCCTTGCCTGCTTCTCTGTCTGTTTCTCTGCCTGTTTCTCTCCATGCTTCTCTGCCTGCTTCTCTGCCTGTTTCTCTGTGTTTCTCTGCCTGTTTCGCTGTCTGTTTCTCTGTCTGTTTCTCTGCCTGTTTCTCTTCCTGTTTCTCTTCCTGTTTCTCTACCTGTTCCTCTGCCTGTTTTTCTGCCTGTTTCTCTGTCTGTTTCTCTGTCTGTTTCTCTACATGTTCCTCTGCCTGTTTCTCTGCCTGTTTCTCTGCCTATTTCTCTGTGTTTCTCTGCCTGTTTCGCTGTCTGTTTCTCTGTCTGTTTCTCTGCCTGTTTCTCCGCCTGTTTCTCTTCCTCTTTCTCTACCTGTTTCTCTGTTTTTCTCTGCCTGTTTCGCTGTCTATTTCTCTGTCTGTTTCTCTGCCTGTTTCTCTGCCTGTTTCTCTGCCTGTTTCTCTTCCTGTTTCTCTACCTGTTTCTCTGCCTGTTTCTCTGCCTGTTTCTCTGCCTGTTTCTCTACCTGTTTCTCTGCCTGTTTCTCTGCCTGTTTCACTGTCTGTTTCTCTGCCTGTTTCTCTGCCTGTTTCTCTTCCTGTTTTTCTACCTGTTCCTCTGCCTGTTTCTCTGCCTGTTTCTCTGCCTGTTTCTCTGCCTGTTTCGCTGTCTGTTCCTCTGCCTGTTTCTCTGCCTGTTTCTCTGCCTGTTTCGCTGTCTGTTCCTCTGCCTGTTTCTCTGCCTGTTTCTCTGCCTGTTTCTCTGCCTGTTTTTCTGCCTGTTTCTCTGCCTGTTTCGCTGTCTGTTTCTCTGTCTGTTTCTCTGTCTGTTTCTCTGCCTGTTTCTCTGCCTGTTTCGCTGTCTGTTTCTCTGTCTGTTCCTCTGCCTGTTTCTCTGCCTGTTTCTCTGCCTGTCTCTCTGCCTCTGTGGTTCAGACTCGACAAAGAGGAGAAAATCAATGTACAATCCACATAACTACTTCTACAACTGCCATCAAACTGTACTGCCCATAATAATCACGCCAGGTTTTATTGATGTTGCAAATGGAATGCTAATACAACATGAACATTGGTGCAGTCATTTGGTTGATTAATGAATCAGGTGGATACAGCGGTTTATGTGCTTGTTGCATAATCAATACTTTGAGAGTTTTGGCAGCCCACGCAGACGAGCCATGCAAGCCAATGAAGAAGCCCAAATGAAAGTGTGTTTGGATGGAGTGAATGTAGGACTGGGAAAGTGGAGGAGGGGCTAGGAGGGATGGGTAAAGAAACGAGCGAGTGTTGAAAAGAGGGAAGAAAGGTAATGATGAGCGGCCCTGCTGAAGAGAAGAGAGGTTGATGAAATGATTGCAGGGTTTATAGAGGTAGAGAAAGAGAAGAGATGGACTCACAGTGAAATAACCACAGCTCTTTAGGAAATCACTCTTTTCATTCACTAATTTCCTTCTATTCAACAGTTGGACCGCTGGGGCAGGACAACATCGATACTACTCAAGCAAATGGCAAGCATATGTTATCATAAACATCTTTCTCAAACACACACAGACACACACACACACACATTGTTATCAGTGAAGTTGACCCAACAAAAAGCCAGCTGGGGAGTTGGAGGACACATGAGGCCTGTGGTTACTATGGAGATGTAGCATGGATCACTGATAGGATGGCAGGCTCCGGCAGAGGGGTTAGAGGTAATTCTTTATTATATTTCTCAACTGTCATCCCCTCGCTCTTACTCACAGAGTTCACACTGCGTCACTCAGTGTGTGTCCATGTGTGTGTGCGTAGGTCAGACAGGAGGGAATTTATGCAGAACTGTGTGTACTTGGTTGCATGGAGTGTGTGCCTTGTGTAGGATTGAGAGAGGGAGAAAGAGAAGGAGGGAGAGAGAGGGGGGATAGGGGGAAGGAAATAGGGAGAGAGCAGGAAGGAAGGAAGGAAGAGTGAGAGAGACAGAGAGAGAGGGGGGATAGGGGGAAGGAAATAGGGAGAGAGCAGGAAGGAAGGAAGGAAGGAAGAGAGAGAGAGAGACAGAGAGAGAGGGGGGATAGGGGGAAGGAAATAGGGAGAGAGCAGGAAGGAAGGAAGGAAGGAAGGAAGGAAGGAAGGAAGGAAGGAAGGAAGGAAGGAAGGAAGGAAGGAAGGAAGGAAGGAAGGAGAGAGAAGGAAGGAAGGGAGTGGGAGAGGGAGAGGGAGAGGGAGAGGGAGAGGGAGGCAGCCAGACTCTAACAATGTCACTCAGATAGATCCTCTAGAGGTTTATTACCCAGGCAGCAACAACAACTCAGCCACGAGAAAGCAAACATTCTGCACAGGTTTTTCTCCCTTGCCTCACTTCAACCTACCTCCTCCTCTCCTTCCCCCTCTTCCTCTCCATCCCTTCCTCCTACTGCATCCCACCATCTTCCTCCCTCCAACTACCATCCATCCCGCCCTCCATCTTCCTCCATCAAACTCCCCCTCCCTAGCCTGTAGAGTTTTCTCCCGTGTTGTCAGTGCTGCTGTAACCCAGTAAGGGTCACTGCTCAGAGGAAGAACCACAAACCTCTGTCAGCCTGGTTGACAGGTGAAGGGAGAGAGGGGGAGAGAAAGAGAGAGAGAAGGAGAGAGAGAGGGAGAGGACGAATTAGTGATCCTCCTTGCCTAGCAGGAGATAGAGATATAGGAGGAAGAAGGGAGTAATAAGGGAGGAGGAGGGCAACATGGGGTCTGACAGCGGGTTTTATACTCTGAGGTCTTCACAGAGACAGAGTCTGAGTTCCTACAGTACTGTAGACATTAATAGCAGCTTTTTACTCTGTCACAACCCTCTGCTTCACTGAAATACTGAACTGACTACAACTGACAAAAACTACAGACATGTGTGTGTGTTTAGTGTGTGTACAGACCGTGCATGAAATATGGTTTACAGACCTTACTGGGCTAAGTATGTCTCACATGTTACTTCGGTCATCATGGTATGGTTTGAATTAGGGTGTGTCCATGTTACTTCGGTCATCATGGTATGGTTTGAATTAGGGTGTGTCCATGTTACTTCGGTCATCATGGTATGGTTTGAATTAGGGTGTGTCCATGTTACTTCGGTCATCATGGTATGGTTTGAATTAGGGTGTGTCCATGTTACTTCGGTCATCATGGTATGGTTTGAATTAGGGTGTGTCCATGTTACTTCGGTCATCATGGTATGGTTTGAATTAGGGTGTCCATATGATTTTGTTTGTGTTTGTCCATGTGTAAAGGACGTCACACTGCTTGCTTAGCTCATACCGCTTCCCCCTGATTCAGCTCATACCGAGACTCCAACTATACACATTTGTAGGAATCTGAAGGTGATATTATTCCAACACTGCCATGGAGGTGTGAGCTGTGTGAAGTGTAGGACAACAGTAGAAATGACAATGGGAAGGTGTCCTGGTGCCTAGGCTGAGGTGTCCCGGTGCTGTGGCTGAGGTGTCCCGGTGCTTTGGCTGAGGTGTCCCGGTGCTTTGGCTGAGGTGTCCCGGTGCTGTGGCTGAGGTGTCCCGGTGCTTTGGCTGAGGTGTCCCGGTGCTGTGGCTGAGGTGTCCCGGTGCTTTGTCTGAGGTGTCCTGGTGCTTTGGCTGAGGTGTCCCGGTGCTGTGGCTGAGGTGTCCTGGTGCTTTGGCTGAGGTGTCCTGGTGCTTTGGCTGAGGTGTCCCGGTGCGTTGGCTGAGGCGTCCTGGTGCTTTGGCTGAGGTGTCCCGTGCTTTGGCTGAGGTGTACCGGTCCTGACCAATGAGTCTGCTGTGTGTGAAGTTGGTGCTAAAAGGTTAGGCAGGTCTGGGTCACAGCACAGGGTTGTTCTGGACCAAAGGGGAGAATTAAATGATGTGTCAGACTCAGCTTCTGCCCCTGAGGGAGTTCAGAGGGGCAACGCTGTGATTTAAACATGAGCAGCCACTTACATCTGCTTACTGTAGTCATTTACATAGAGTCCAGCACTGAGCAGGTCTGAGACCTGTTGGTACCTGCTGTACAGCACCCCAAAGAGCTGGTTTACTAGTCAGACACACACTCACTGGTATGGGAGGAACAACTACATTACTGTAGTATCATCAGAACTATGGAAACATGATACACAGTGATTATTTATTTGTATTTAATATATACATCCACACACACACACAAAACCGGTCTCTAGTAATGCAGTAATGGATGACAGGTATGCCAGATTGCAGAGTGCCTCCCGGGACGCAGGAAGCTAATTAACCTCCCAGCAGGCCTGTTCCCTCCACGCACATCAGCCGCCACACACCAACATATAGAAATACATCTAAAACACGGGCGTACGGGCTGCCTTCATGGAGAATAAAAGACACCCATGGGCTTCTGGATGTCGGCACGATAGAACTCACTGTTCCTGTAGGGGACAATATAGAACAACATGCAGGATAGCACAAGGGCCCTATCCTGGTTTCATTTCCTTTGTGGTTAGCTGATATGAGGAGACTGGTACACACACAATAGTAGTCCACATTCCATTACCGTCCACCAGCAACGGTCAACACCAAATGAAGATGGGAATGTTAGGAAATGTTGTTGGGCCATATATCTTCCTCCTACCTCTTCACTTAGAGAAGCCAGCAAGTGTATCTACCTGAGACATTATGGAAAAGAACCTACAGCCGTATCCCCAGCTACAGTACAGAGCATATTGCTCTCTACTTCCACACACATGATTATAAATCATAGTAGCACCAGTTATGGATGATGCCATTTGTATTTGTGCTCCTGTGAGCAGCTTCCCCCAGCCAGCCAGCTAGCAGCCCATGCCTCCTCACATGCAGGCAGGTGATTCTAATTGATTCTGCTTATAAATTATAGATAAGCGCTTTCTAATTATTCCGGTTTGTTCCATTCTTTATAGGAACACAATTGAATTGAATGGAAATGGGATATTTCATCAGGATATTTCATTGAGTTGGGGCGCTTCACCACAGGCACCGAGGAGAATAGGGATACCAACAGACCCTACCAGAGAATACACCTCTCCAGACCTGGTTTTGGTAGATAGAGATATTGAGGCAGAATAGTAGCCAAAGACTACCTGATTGCTCCTTAGAGGTGATGATACCTTATTGTTCAGTTTTGAAACAGCCATCCACTGGCCCATATTCATGTTTCGGTCAGTACCGGGATGCTGGGCCGGCTCACTGCAACTGATGTGACTTGTGCTAATGTCAGCAGGGCGGATGGAGAAAGGGAATAGGGAAATAGTCATGTGCAAATGCAAAGTGAGTCTTTATGGGAGTTTGAATGGGGTAAGTGCTTGGCCAATAGGACACCAAAGCAAGAGCAAACATCAATTTTCCATCTCGCCTCTCTTCTCATCTTCTCATCCAAAGTTTGCGTTTCTAAATCTCTTTAAATAATTTGGCAACAGCACGCTGTTCGTTGTGAGTGCCAACGCACCTAATTTGAATTAACATTTGGGGCGGACAGAGGGAGAGCAAGGAAGGCAATACGAGTAGCTAGAGAGAGAGAGAGAGAGAGAGAGAGAGAGAGAGAGAGAGAGAGAGAGAGAGAGAGAGAGAGAGAGAGAGAGAGAGAGAGAGAGAGAGAGAGAGAGAGAGAGAGAGAGAGAGAGAGAGAGAGAGAGAGAGAGAGAGAGAGAGAGAGAGAGAGAGAGAGAGAGAGAGAGAGAGAGAGAGAGAGAGAGAGAGAGAGAGAGAGAGAGAGAGAGAGAGAGAGAGAGAGAGAGAGAGAGAGAGAGAGAGAGAGAGAGAGAGAGAAAAGAGATAGAGAGAGAGGAAAGAGATAGAGAGAGAGGAAAGAGATAGAGAGAGAGGAAAGAGATAGAGATAGAGGAAAGAGATAGAGAGAGATGAAAGAGATAGAGAGAGATGAAAGAGATAGAGAGAGATGAAAGAGATAAAGAGATAGGGTAAGAGCGCAGCAGCAGCAACAAGTCCAATCAGTCACAAAAGAGTGTCATTTGTCTCAGTCAGAGAGGCACTCATTCAATTATTCTCAAACGGTTTACTTTGGTGGAAACAGAGATGCGCCGGTAAGGCACCTATTGATTAATTCCATTTTTATATGCTGCTAGACTAGGACCTAGCTTAGTTCACACCTAAGACAGTTTGCAACAGGAGAGTGCACTTAGATGTGGACAATATATGAATATATGGCTAGTAGGTGTAAGTTGAAAGTAAATGAGAGGGAGAGAGAGAGAGAGAAAGAGAGAGGGAGAGGGAGGGAGAGAGAAAGAATGAGAGAGAGAGAGAGAGAGTGAGTGAGAGAGAGAGAGAAAGAGAGAAGGATAGAGAGAGAAAGAGAGAGAGAGGGAGAGTCTCTATTTCCTCTGAGTGCATGAGTCATACACTGACAGTACAAAACATTAGGAACACCTGCTCTTTCCATGACTTAGACTGACCAGGTGAAAGCTATGATCCCTTATTGATGTTACTTGTTAAATCTACTTGGTGGTAGTTTGTCAAGAACTGCAACACTGTTGGGTTTTTCACGCTCAATAGTTTCCCGTGTGTATCAAGATGAGGTGCAACACAATATTAGGAATGTATTCAGTGCATACAATATTGTAAATGTGCATTGTCAAGAGGTACATAACAATGCTATCTGTGTGTTTATGAGAGAGAGAGAGAGAGAGAAAGAGAGAGAGAGAGAGAGAGATTGCAGTAAATCGTTAACTTTGAGTACACAGTAAATTGCTGACTCATGTAAAGAACAGGAGCCCAATTACACCCTAGAAATGCCTGGCGCCCCTCCACCCCTCTGGTGATTGAATTTCTGCTTGGACTTCTCACAGCCATTTGTTATTTCAAGGATTATTTTGAATGTGTACAAACCTAAAGCAAAACATTGTCGGTTGTGATGCAGAAAGTAGTGCCGTGACAACCAGCATTTACAGTCCAAATTAAGTCCTCTCAGGTTGGCAGTTCTGCGTTTTCTTTGTGTTTGTGCCCTTGTGTTATCTATCACATATTCCTCTCTGCAGTAAATAGGTCTCCATCCAAAGCGCCCAACTCACACGGTATAGCAACTGTAATAATTTAGAGGGCCAGCGCTGGGGAAAGACGACAGAAGCCATTTATTGTGAAAATGGGGACTCCAGTATCAAGAGCCCTACTAGCAGGAGAAGGACAGGGAGGAGACTTAAAGTGTAGGAGTGACTGATGACCTTGGAGAAAGGGTTTGTGTCGAGTGAAAAGACCGAAATGTCTGTTTGAGATAAACATGCAAATTGGATATATTTTGGAGCCTTTTCAACAGTGGGGAAGTACTTCAGCTAAAAGTGAAGCAGAATTGGCAGCAAAAGAGGAATAATTGATTTGAATGTTCCATTTTACAAAGGGGAGCGCTGATTTCAATGGAGAGGCTCCTGTGCTGAGATGTACTGACAGGTTAGTGGGAGTGGAAGCGTAGGAAAGGAGGTTTGTTCCCACATAGCCAAAAGGAATAAAGAGAGATAGAGGAGAGGTTGTATGGATATAAAGTGGCCGAATTGGGTATGCAGATTGGTCCCACTTTGACACAAGCAAAATACTAGTTCTGTATTCATCTACAATGATAACTCCATGCCTGAAATTCAGAAACTGCTAGTGTGTGAAAGCTGTGAGTAAGCCCAGATAAGAGCGTCGGCTAAAGTCATTTAAGATGGAGAGTCATGTAATCTGTTGAATGGGACAAACCCTTAACCTAAAACTAATTTCTCCCTCCATGGCATTGTGCTTTGTCTGCAGAAAATAGGATTTGTAGTGAGTTTCCAGACATTAAAAGCTAGTGGTGAAGAGGCCCAGCCCAGTCAAAACACACACACACACACACACACACACACACACACACAGAGAGACACGCACACACACACAGGCTGAACCCCAAATCAACCCCTTCGCCATTTGCACAAGTGTCCCAAAGCTGAGGGAGTGAACATTATCAAGGGTGTAGGGGCTAATTAAACCCCCAGATAGACATGAACCTGCAAGGCTGCAGGCTTCAGAGCGAAGTACTATCCTGACATGCACTGCGATATGTTCGGAGTATGTTCAATTACATTTTTTTTTAATTGAGAGGCGTGCCTGATTATATTCCACGTGCGTTAGTTTATGTCTGATTTTGAGACTTGAGTTGGTAGGGGCGAGGGGGTGGTTTGGGATTCTCCATCACACATCAAGAGGTCCCTCACCTCTGGTCTACCTCCTCATTCATTGCTCTTCAGCTGCTGTTCCATATCAGTGTCTTTAGGACACCCAGTGCAGTTCTTAGGCAGTATGGTTACAAGGGGCACAGACCTTGCTGTATATTCAGAGACACAGGAACAGTGGAGGAGGTAGGGAGAAGGGAGTAGTTAGATAGGCAGTGGGTAGACACAGTCTTCATGATTCACTGACTCAAGACCAGAACACTGAGAACACAGACAGAATGGAAGCAGAACATAACAGTTAAAGCCAGACCATCAAGGACAACTGGACTAAAAGCCTCACACAGTCTTGGCTGTAAGCTGCCTTCAAATAAATACTGCTATTATATAATTGTACTTTTTACTATTGAGAATAAATGTGTAATTACATGTATCCACACAGTACAGGGTAATGGAACAATAATAGGTAGGAAATGAGAAGGACGGCCACATTCATGAACTTGCTAATAACTTCCTGACTTCTCAGCAGCAGAAATAACATATACAGTGGGTCTGTAGGAGACCTGTGTGTGTGTGTGTGTGTGTGTGTGTGTGTGTGTGTGTGTGTGTGTGTGTGTGTGTGTGTGTGTGTGTGTGTGTGTGTGCGCGCGCCTGGGTCCTGGAAGTGTAGTGGAAGGTGGGCATAAGTTCTAGGGAATTTGATCAGAAACGATGGAATGCTGAATATGAGATGAATCATTCGTGTTTTAAAGGACTCTGATGAAACATTCCAATTATTAATACTATTGCTGAAAAATTCAAAGCATGACGAGGAAATATTAAACTTTCATTTGGATTGTGGCATTTGGTAATTAATGTAGTCATCAGGTTTACTGCAGCAGGAATTTGCTTAATTAATGTAGAACTGTTTCCAGATGTGCTTAATAATGAAACAATAATGTCATTTCAGGTAGCCCTTTCTGCCAGACTGCAGTCCTAGCCCCGAGGCTTAGGGGACTCAGCACCCCTCATACAAAACTGAGCATTAGGCTGTGCGTATTCTGAGCAGAGGCAATAGCAGCCACATCACTGTGGAAAGCAGAATTGGCTGGGGGGGGATCTATCAGCATGGGAGCGGAGGAGGAAAACAAACTCATATGCAAAACAGAGGCGGGCAGAAATAAATATAAAAAGTCACAGTCGGTAAATCTTTGATGAGTTCCAAACTCTTCCTCTTTCGGCAGGAAGGCTTTGGGGTATTTAGTTTTTTTCCGTCTTGGTGAAGGCCTGGGTTGATTACTTTATTAGATGGTGGGGAACATGAAAATAACGAATAGGAGAGTTTGGAGACAGAGGAACTGAGGGAACAAGGGGTTGTGTAGGGGAGAATCATTCACAGCAGGAGACAGATGCAAAGCGTTTGATCACGTGGGTCTACATATCTCTTCTCCCTCCCCAGCCTCTCTCTCCCCCCACCAACATGATGGAGCTCATTGGCAAGGTAAAGTGACAGCCATGTTTAATTTCTGCGTAATAACAGAAAATTGAACACAGTGAGAATGGAGAGCGACATGGCTTTTCATCAAGAGCCCCAGACAAATAAACACAGTAGAGCTAATACACTACAGCAAGACTCAGACACATTCCCTTTTCTCTGGCAGCTACGTCCCATAAACACTACACGGAATCTCACACAACAATGCGAACTGCAATAAGCATAGAAATGTCTTGAATCAATTCAATTGTTCGGAAACTATAGAGGACAGAGACTATGCCTTCATAACGATCAAACAGCATAGGAGATATTGTGTTTTGCAGTTACAGTATCTTGACAAACCAAGGCTTTATCCTCTCATGTACTGTTTCATGTGGGGCCAGTATTCCCATAAACCACCAGGTACTGCACACGCCTGTAACATGAATAAAGACCCCGGTAACACTGACAACAACTCCGTTCCTTATCAAGTCTCATGGTTGTACAGTTGCGGATCCTGTCTGCTATTTAGAGCAACACCCAGATCTATTTTCTGAACCTCGGGAACGCAGAGATGAAAGTGTGTCAGCTTGTTGACGCAGAACAGTGAGGATAATTATTCATACCCAGGCACATACTTCATTCAGCAGCTCCGAGCCCCAAATGCAACTGACTCACACATCTCCCTCCTCCAGTCCAAACAAACATCCTCTCACTCAACCCCCCCACCAAACACACAAAGCTCAATCCACTCGTTGTACTGTAGAACGCCATGGGTCCTTTACTCATCTTTCAGCAGCCCTGATCTAGTACTAATATAGTCCTAATATCCGCTCTCCCTCCTTGAAAACATTATTTTTTGTCGAGTCAGAATGGGTCTTTCCATCCAACGAGTGCGAGTTACAGAAAGCCCAGTGCATTCAGTGGATATTTCACAGTGTTGGTGTTTATCCTCGGACAAAGAGGCTGCAGAATTCGAGGGAAATTGAAGTGCTTAGTGGGCCTACTGAGAGGACCCTTAGCCAGGACACAAAGTACCTCACTCTGCTCTGAACTAACATGGAGAGAGCTGTCCTGAAATGAGGCGTAATTAGAAGCCACTTCATTACAGTGCATCTCTAACTGAAGTACTAGACCTTCTCTGATTGGGTGACATATATGAATGTGCTTAACTCGAAAACATGAGGGATTTGATTGGTTGATAAACAATTGGTGCCGAAAAAGTACATGAATTGACTGGCATGTACAGAAGTACATGTAGTCAGAAGCATAAACACTGAGTTGACCAAGGTCTAATTTCCTACATACAGTGAAAGTGTCCAGATATACTGTTGGTCTGTCCGCAGTGCTACAAGGCAGATCACAGCACACACCTGCTGTCCTCTCAAAATAATAGTGAGTTTAATGCTTTTCACAGTCCAGCTTGCCAAGCAGTTTATCTCATATGATCACTTTGTGTTCATTTTTTTTTTTTAAATAGCCGAGACCTTTTGAACAACTGTGGCACTCACTCCCCCATGCAGTCCCTTTTCCCAGAAACAACTTAGGTCTGGGCATCCCTCCATCCCTCCATCCCTCCTGACACGCATGCATGCACTCACACACTCACACACAGAGCCACATCACACGTCCACTCACCCGCCATTCTACCCAGACTGCTCTACTCCCCTCGCCATCGCTGCCAGACAAACTAGCGCTCCCCAGGCGAGAGCTGGCCTGTCTCATCAAACTAGCTAGCAGTAGAAACCTCTGCCCTCTCGCTCCATCTCAGGGAACAACCGGCAGCTAGACAACATCATCTACATCTGCAGAATATATTTTATGTCACCGCTTCTGCAACCTTTGATGGAAAGTTATTTTCCCGCCCCAGTGATAATAAAATGATGCCATGTATGTATGACAGGCTGCTTGGGGACTTCAAATGATGGATGGCAGTCTGTGCACTAATTTATGCTAAGCTGGTTCACATGTTTTCTTCAACAGAACAGTAATGGGTCCTCTAGCCCCTGGGTGGTTTGCGTGCATGCATGTATGTGTGCCATTGGAACAGAGGTTACTGTATGACTAGAGGAGAGAGCGTAGAGTAGCCAATAGAGGCGTTTACACAGGCAGCCTAATTCTGATACTTTTTTCCCTAATTGGTCTTTTGATCAGTCAGATCAGTTCTGACAAAGATCTGATGTGAAAAGATCTGATGGGATTGGTCAAAATACCAATTAGTGAAAAACAGATTAGAATTGGGCTGCCTGTGTATACGCTGCCTAAGTGCGTGGCCAATTAGTAATTTCAGCAGCTCCGCGTTAAATTGTCACGGTACAGAGGTCAGTTTTAAACACAAACAATCAAGAGCTTAAACCAGTTACGTAGCTCCTCTAACAAGAGGCCAACTGGTAAATCACATGACATCTACATTCTACACAGCATATAATCACAATTATGCACCAGGAAAAGAGCAGAGAGATGTCAAACGTGAGATTTGATGAGATAGAGCCGCATGGGGAAAACAGACCGTATAGCCTGATCCTCCAGAGACGCGGGCGTGCAGGCTCTTCGCTACCCTGCCTGGGGTTAGAAAAACACAGATTCAGGTCCTCCAAAAGTGAATTCCTGATGTGATTTCTTCTTCAGAGAGTTTTCTTTGATGGCCTTTCACGAGGGAAATCATCCTGCCTGGGGGCAAATGAGCAGAAACAGTACTCTCCCCTATATCCTGTCCAAACACACATTCTCTTAGGCCCTCTTGATCTATCGTTCTCTTTTTCAGTCACCCCATCTCTCATCTCTCCCCCAAATCTCACTCTCTGCTTTCTAGTTCAACTGAACTTGATGTCAGAAAATAACACATTTACCTTCTCAAAAAACATCAGCTCCTCAATTTACACTATATATTCAAAAGTATGTGGAAACCCATTCAAATGAGTGAATTTGGCTATTTCAGCCACAACCGTTGCTGAAAAGTGTATAAAATCTAGCACACAGCCATGCAGTCTCCATAGACAAACATTGGCAGCAGAATGGCCCATACTGATAAGCTCAGTGACTTTCAACGTGGCACTGTCATAGGATGCCACCTTTCCAACAAGTTAATCCATCAAATTTCTGCCCTGCTAGAGCTGCCCCGGTCAACTGTAAGTGCTGTTACTGTGAAGTGGAAAAGGTAGAGGAGAAACAACGGCTCAGCCGCAAAATGGTAGACAACACAAGCTCACAGAATGGGATCTCCGAGTGCTGAAGCGTGTAGCTCCTCGGTTGCAACAGTCACTACCGAGTTCTAAACGTCAGCACAATAACTATTTGTCGGGATCTTCATTTAATGGGTTTCCATGGCCGAGCAGCCGCACACAAGCCTAAAATCACAATATGCAAAGCCAAGCATCGGCTGGAGGGGGGGGGGGGGATGTAATGCTCGCTGCCATTGGACTCTGGAGCAGTTGAAACGCGTTCTCTGGAGTGATGAATCACGTTTCATCATCTGGCAGTCAGACGGACGAATCTGGGTTTGATGGATGCCAGGAGAATGCTACCAGCCTCAATGCATAATGCCAACTGTAAAGTTTGGTGGAGGAGGAATAATGGTGTGGAGATGTTTTTCATGGTTCAGGCTAGGTCCTTTAGTTCAATTGAAGGGAAATCTTAACACTACAGCATGCAATGACATTCTAGACTGTGCTTACAACTTTGTGGCAAATGTTTGGGGAAGGCCATTTCCTGTGTGGAAGAACTTGACTGGCCTGCACAGAGCCCTGACCTCAACCCCATCGAACACCTTTGGGATGAATTGGAAGGCCGACTGCAAGCCAGGCCTAATCACCAAACATCAGTGCCCGACCTCACTAGTGCTCTTGTTGCTGAATGGAAGCAAGTCCCCGCAGCAATGTTCCAACCTCTGGTGGAAAGCCTTCCCAGAAGAGTGGAGGCTGTTATAGAAGCAAACGGGGGACCAACTCCATATTAATGCCCATGATTTTGGAACTCAGATGTTCAGCGAGCAGGTGTCCACATACTTTAGTAAATATGCTGATGTGGATTCTGTTCTCTGTAACTTCTTGTCCGTGTGCCTGGATGGCAAATCCAAACACATTGCTAAAAAAATGTACATTTATCACAGTTCTGGAGAAGCTGAAACATATGTTGATTCAAGCTTAGAGAGATCAGCCAGATGCACCTATTCTATGTGATGGCTAAAATCTTGGCAAAAACCAGGAGAGAGTAGGGAGAGCAGGGAGAGTAGGGGGAGCAGGGAGAGTTTTGTGCTGAAGCTTGAAGAGCACTGACCGCAGATAAGGTTTGCTGGATCAGAGTTCTCCAACTTATCTCTGCTCTCTCCCTCTCCCTGGGACTTCTGCAGCCAAGAATTAAGTCACTTTCTGATGATTGATCTTTCTGTCTGAAAGCAGTGGTCCTCCTGGCCCCTCTCACTTAAAATCCGCTCCCTCTCCCACTCTCTTCCTCCCTCCTGGGTCAATGGCCCCTTCGTTGCCTTTCTGCTTGTCCATGACTGTTGAGGATAGCGCTGGTGAAAAGGAACAGACCCAGCCAGGATGAAGGTTGCTGCCGCGTCTCCCTACCAGGTTAAATGTCAGCATCCAAATGTATCACAACGTTGGCCCACCGCAGCACACAATATTGGATGGCAGGCGAGTCAAAATCGACTGCAACCACAGACATATTGCGGATGAGAAGCTGTGTGTGTGTGTGTGTGTGTGTGTGTGTGTGTGTGTGTGTGTGTGTGTGTGTGTGTGTGTGTGTGTGTGTGTGTGTGTGCATGTGAGGACGTGGGTGTTTTGTATTCGAATACAAATTACAGGAGCCTCTTCATAAAGAGCTGATTCTTGTAACTGTAAAAGGAACAAACAACGTGGCCGTGGTTAACCGCGGTACCAAGACGTATTTCTGAATCTATTTGAATAGCAGGATGTAATGTCGCAAAGTTCCCCCCATCAGACATTCGTTAGCATATTCTTTGCTGCATTGAGGAGGTAGTCAGGAGATCCCCTGGGACTTCATAAATAGTGCAGCAGGTCACTGTGGAAGCATCTATAATGTGTTTATCAGAGGCGACGTCAGCACTAACAGGCAGTACGACTCCAACAGGAGCTACGTGTTTATGTACACAGAGCTGGAACTGTCAGGACTAATACAGTATCTCCCACCAAACTCGTCTCAGAGCCTAGGGAGTGTTTCTCTTGAGATAATAAAAACACAGATTATATTAATTTTCTGTCAGGTTCTACCCACACTCTGTGCATCACTGTGATTGATTTTCAGCTTATTCGCTACAGTGAGACGTTCAGCCCGGGGCTTCCGAGAGGAGGAATCAGAGGTGGTTCTACCAACACATTAATGTCTGTGTGTGTGACAGTCTGGATTCTGTCTCTCCCACACAAAGCAATGTTCCGGCTGATGTTGACATTCAAGGTGTCACGCATTCACTGAGAAAAGCTCATAGATACCCCCCCCCCAGTATATGTGTAAACTGCAGGGAGAATGCAAACAGTCAGGAAAGATGAGGACACATTCTCTGACAGCCAATCTATCTGACATCATTGAACATGCTTCCTCCCTGGTTGTAGAACCACACTTACAAACCACCCCTGTCAGCCATACAGCATATACAAAAGGACACCGTGCGGAAGTTTTATCCGTAATGATTTGAAGCACATGATGGATGCGACTGGTGGTGAGAAAGTCATTCATCTGCCCTTTCAGAGTGTGGCTGACTGGGCAGAACTAGTGTCTAACTAACTGACCTGTTTCTGCTGCTACAGTTCTGTTCAGTCAAGTCGTTATTAACCGAAGCTAAGTAAAAGTCAACATGGTCTGCCTGATATCCCTGCAAACAATAACGTATAAAGGATTTATGAAGTATTCATAAGCAGTATAGAGATACCTTCTAAGCAAAGTCATACTTTTGTACATTCATGGTGATAAAAGATCCTTAGTAAGGACTCCCTACAGCTGGTGTTTGCTCTGCTGCATTCGTAACAGCACCGATGAAATCTCAGCTTGGTGAGAAATGCCGATATTATGGACTGCTTGTGGCCTTTTCCTCCACATCCCTCCCTCCCTCCCTCCCTCCCTCCCTCCCTCCCTCCCTCCCTCCCTCCCTCCCTCCCTCCCTCCCTCCCTCCCTCCCTCCCTCTCCCAGGCAGGCAGGCAACAGTGGTCTCTCTCTCTCAGGCCCGTGGCCCATCGGTCCAACCCAGAGCATAGCTCTGAGGGGCCATCCATCACAGGTCCCGCCCCGCAGCCAGGGGATAGATTTCCGCTTCCCCGGCCCACTCATCAATCACCACGGGCTCCCCTGCATAACCAAACAGCACAGAGAGGATAGGGTGGGAAAGACCAGGTAATGTCACAACTACTAGTACCAACCTGCCAGGCAGCTTCCACTAAGGTGATAAACACATACATTCTTTTGGATTAAATGAATACCAAGTATTTACACTGTCAAACTCCACCACGGTTGGAGATCTTCTCTCTAACTGTATAAAATGGGGTTCTGTGATCAATGCAGTGAGTGAAAACGGGTGGAGCCAACTGACTGATGCAAAGAAGAGAGAGACCTGAGACAGTGCACACTACAGTGGTGATAAGAAAGAAAAGGAGGGCGCTGACGCAACAGGATAGAAAGAGCAAGATATGGGGAACGGGGGCAAAAAAACAAAGCTGCTGTGTGGGTGTGTATTGTGGGTTACACCACTTCAGCACATCAACGGTAGTGGAGTGAGAGGGAACATATAAACAGTACTTACTGTATGGAGTATGAGTCCAGCTGCTTCTGGTACTGCTGCTGCTACAGGCACACTTGCAATGAAAACCTCTAATTAATCAGAGCTATTTAAGGAATCCCATTCATCCCCCTCGGCAGGCAGAGCAGGCAGGCAGACAACCAGAGAGCAGGCAGGCAGACAACCAGAGGGCAGGCAGACAACCAGAGAGGAGGCAGGCAGGCAACCAGAGAACAGGCAGGCAGACAACCAGAGAGCAGGCAGGCAGACAACCAGAGGGCAGGCAGACAACCAGAGAGCAGGCAGGCAGACAACCAGAGAGCAGGCAGGCAGACAACCAGAGAGCAGGCAGGCAGACAACCAGAGAGCAGGCAGGCAGACAACCAGGAAGCAGGCAGACAACCAGAGAGCAGGCAGGCAGACATCCAGAGAGCAGGCAGACAACCAGAGAGCAGGCAGGCAGACAACCAGAGAGCAGGCAGACAACCAGAGAGCAGGCAGGCAGACAACCAGGAAGCAGGCAGGCAGACAACCAGAGAGCAGGCAGGCAGACAACCAGAGAGCAGGCAGGCAGACAACCAGGAAAGGCAGACAACCAGGCAGGCAGACAGACAACCAGAGAGCAGGCAGGCAGACAACCAGAGAGCAGGCAGGCAGACAACCAGAGAACAGGCAGACAACCAGAGAGCAGGCAGAAAGACAACCAGAGGGCAGGCAGACAACCAGAGAGCAGGCAGGCAGACAACCAGAGAGCAGGCAGACAACCAGAGAGCAGGCAGGCAGACAACCAGGAAGCAGGCAGGCAGACAACCAGGAAAGGCAGACAACCAGGCAGGCAGACAGACAACCAGAGAGCAGGCAGGCAGACAACCAAGCTGGCAGACAGACAACCAGGCAGACAATAGGGCAGACAACACAGAGCAGACAACACAGATCAGACAACACAGATCAGGCAAGAGAGAAATATTAACTGAATGTTCTCTCTAATTTACCTTCTCTCCCTCTTACCTTCTCTCCCTCCATCCCCCACTTTTTAGTTCTGCTGTTCTCGGTTTCCTTTCAGAGGCCTAGCAGCTGCTTTCAGAATTATTGCATAACGAGAGATTGGATATGCATTCGTTTGAGGAAAGGGCTGGCCCAGAGCATAAAGATGTGAACTATTATAAGCAGAGTAAAGTTTGATGTTTGTTTGTTTGTTTACAGTTCCAGCATAGCATTCTCAGAATTGTCTGGTGTTCTGGAAATCAATCGTACAGTACAGTACAGTACATCGTTTCTGTGATTGAGAATCCACTGACTAAAGTTCCAACCCCACACACACAGCTATACCAGAAACCTGAAGCTTTTCCCTATTTCCTCCAGTGCCTCTTTCTCCAGGAAAATGTAACTGTTGGTGGACCTGGTTGTTGAATATTTAATCACCAGTACTGTGCTCGACACAGGCATGATATTTTGTTTTGTTGGAACATGCAGGAATAAAGAGTGAGTGTGATAGTAACAGGCTGATTGATGGTGGCTGACGGAGACAGACTTCTACTGGAGAGAGTTACAGAGGATCAGCTTGTTACTCATATCTACATATCTGTATGCTCCCATGTAGCTCTACATCTCCAGTAGCTGATCAATAATCAATAATCATAATCAATAATCATCAGTTATCGGTTGTTCAATGGATACTCGGATATTTAACAGCTACCGACAAAACCACAGGACATCTCAGTTGGGAGTTGAGGTTGTACTCTTTACCTATGAATTCAAAAGCTTCTGCGGGTGTTGCTCCATGATCCGCCCTGACACAAACACTCCCTATCTATATAATGAATGTGAACTGGGTGGGCTGAGGTTATTAAATATAAAAGCACTAAACCTCTCTCTAAAAGCTTCACTTATACAAATGTTTTACTTGAACCCTAAATGGTTCTCATGTAGGTTACTAAGAAAAGCTCATCCGTTGTTTAAAAATGGCCTTTTAACCTTTGTGCAGATTGCCATGTCTCTTTTTCGATTCATTCAAACAAGCAGTGCAGGGCTGGCTACAATTTCAATTTCATTCCCCTGAAAAGATAGAACAAATATTATGTCTGAACTCAAATGTGCTGGTTGATAAAAGACCTGTATTTATGGAAAAGGGTATTTTGTTTTTCAATGATATTGTAAATTGGAATGGTAGAGTTATGTCTTTCATGGAGTATGAGAAGGTCTGCTCAATCCAAGATTACAACCAATTGATTACATCATTACCCCCAAAATGGAGGAGGCAGGTGGCAGTGGGAGGAGGTAGGGAACTGGTCTGTCTACCCAGTATAAAGGATCAAAATGGAGGAGGCAGGTGGCAGTGGGAGGAGGTAGGGAACTGGCCTGTCTACCCAGTATAAAGGATCAAAGCTGGCAGAGGAATAAAATAGCAGAAATAGGAAAGTATACCAATTTAATCTGAGGACCAGGATGTTGAGAGCTGTGCCATACAGATTGCAAAATAGTTGGGAAGAGATGTTTGCTGTACTGATTCCATGGCACAGGGTGTATGAGTCGATATATAAAACGACACAAGATTCAAGACTTGCTTTTCCGCTAAAATTATTGTATCCTTGTCACCAACAAAATGTTGAATATCGGTGACATACAATCATCGCAGAGGGGAGGGGCAGCTCTTGGAGGGCTGGTGGCCTGGCGGTCGGGAGCTTGGGCCGGTGGCTGAGAGTGACAAACATAGTGACCAAGCACATGTACCTAGGGTTTCCTCGTAAGTGAAGCCTGTTTTGTTCATTTTCTCTGACTTTTCAATCTACATCCTAACATGAAACTAAATAGAGCAAACATCGACACTTAATGCACACATGGATATCTGAGAACATGAACATCAGTGTTGACATTGAGCCCAAGTACAACAAATGCACACACATCGATACAAATCCCTTATGCAAGCAGATCGCCTATCATACATTACCTAGTAGATCTTCAGCTATCTCTGGTCGTGTCTCTCCTGTTTACTTTTCCTCTGCCTTGCCACCACATCTCTTGTTCCATCAGTCTCACATGCCTGTTGAGGAATCCACCATCTATTCCTGTCATTTAGTCTTTGAACATCTTATTTTTAGAGGAAGAAGGGATCGTTCAGTTTGTTTTAAGTGCAGGAGCTTTTCCTGCTCTCCCACCTTATTGATTGATGAATAATGTCCTGAGTAGATGTATCGTTAGCACCTTTTCACAGAAAGAGCAGTACAGTGAAATAAGATCGATAGTACACTGCTCAAAAAAATAAAGGGAACACTAAAATAACACATCCTAGAGCTGAATGAATGAAATATTCTTATTAAATACTTTTTTCTTTACATAGTTGAATGTGCTGACACCAAAATCACACAAAAAATATCAATGGAAATCAAATGTATCAACCCATGGAGGTCTGGATTTGGATTCACACTCAAAATTAAAGTGGAAAACCACACTACAGGCTGATCCAACTTTATGTAATGTCCTTAAAACAAGTCAAAATGAGGCTCAGTAGTGTGTGTGGCCTCCACGTGCCTGTATGACCTCCCTACAACGCCTGGGCATGCTCCTGATGAGGTGGCGGATGGTCTCCTGAGGGATCTCCTCCCAGACCTAGACTAAAGCATCCGCCAACTCCTGGACAGTCTGTGGTGCAACGTGGCGTTGGTGGATGGAGCGAGACATGATGTCCCAGATGTGCTCAATTAGATACAGGTCTGGGGAACAGGCGGGCCAGTCCATAGCATCAATGCCTTCCTCTTGCAGGAACTGCTGACACACTCCAGCCACATGAGGTCTAGCATTGTCTTGCATTAGGAGGAACCCAGGGCCAACCGCACCAGCACATGGTCTCACAAGGGGTCTGAGGATCTCATCTCGGTACCTAATGGCAGTCAGGCTACCTCTGGCGAGCACATGGAGGGCTGTGCGGCCCCCCAAAGAAATGCCGTCTCATGCTACCACTAGAGTGAAAGCCCCGCCAGCATTCAAAAGTGACCAAAACATCAGCCAGGAAGCATAGGAACTGAGAAGTGGTCTGTGGTCACCACCTGCAGAACCACTCCTTTATTGGGGGTGTCTTGCTAATTGCCTATAATTTCCACCTGTTGTCCATTCCATTTGCACAACAGCATGTGAAATGTATTGTCAATCAGTGTTGCTTCCTAAGTGGACAGTTTGATTTCACAGAAGTGTGATTGACTTGGAGTTACATTGTGTTGTTGAAGTGTTCCCTTTATTTTTTTGAGCAGTGTATTTTGTTGACTGTTTATCCAGATGCATTGGTGCAATAGGCTTAGGCCACATGAGAACACAGACTACAGGTTAGCACTCTGCCCATGTCGAGCACCCTGATCTCGGTCAACCACTGCTGCATGCAGGGAAATATTTTAAACCACAGCAGTTTTTAAATATTAGGCTATCCCTTGACATTCAGAGGGCAAACAACCGGATGTTCCTTTCTGATTGGAGGAAGCCTACACCGTAAAGCCTATCTGCTTGGTTTCTTAAAGCCACAGTCTAAGTTTTCCAGTGCCTAGTTTGAACAAAGAAAATAAACTTGCATCATCCCAAAGAATTCTGACCATAGCCCAAACTTTCCAACCTAGTGGAGCGATTCAGCCTCCCAGCTCAACAGAGAGGACAACGTCATCGTTAACGCATCAGTTATGACATCAGAGGAACCATCGAACCGTTTATCAGTCGCGGTGAGGATGGCTTCTTTACAGGAGAGGCTGATCCTGTTACCCGGGCAACCCCAATGCGAAGACAGGCAGTTTTATGGACCATCTGACCTTTATCGTTCCTGAGAGTAAGACTAGTGCATACAAATGACCAAGCTCAATCAACTGACCGGTCAATGCTGCCCTGTGGTCACTTGGCCTTGAGCGCAGCAGCAAGCCAATTAGGTGCTAGAAAGGAAAGGTATAATTTCCTCTGTGAGGGCCCCCCATACAGAGCATCATTATTATTCAAAAGATCAATCAGTTGTTGAAGGACTTTTAGATCACAAAAAAAAAGTCCTCGTTTTGATCAAGCAGAGGCCAATGTTCGGAATGAGAGCAAGAGCACCGTGATTAGTAGGACCTGCGTGAAAATAACCTCTGTAGTTGGTATGTTTTCAAGTCAATAGGTGTTAATGATGCATGCAAATTATTGGTGTACATGATAATAAACAGGTTTAGGAAGGCTTAATACATTGTTTGAATACCCTGCTCAGAGAGAGCAGGATAGAGGACAAGGCTGTTTGGATATCAGATCACAAGAAATTATACACTACAGCAATAGTGCCATCTGCTGTGACTCTGCTATACACTCTAAAAATGAGGGGTTCAACAAGGGTTCTTCAAAGTCCTTTGAAGAACCTTAGGGTTCTGAAAATTGCCCCTAAAAGTTTCTTCAAAGAACCCTGTAGGAGGTTGGGTTCTGTGAGGAACCTCCTTAGTTGTTGGGGGTTCTTGCAGGAACCTAACTGCCCAACAGAAACATTTGGATTTTAATTTGAGACAGCAAGGGAAGTCACTTAACTGAACAATGTAAAGATCTACTCCGTTTAAGGTAAGGTTTGTCCCCTGTATGATCGAAATTGATACTGTTTTATGATGATACCATCTGTCTTTTTATATTTGTGAAAATCTTTCTAAAACAGAAGATGGACAATCCAATGGAAATCAATCACCAAAGAGGTAAGAATATGTGGGCTGTAAGAATATGTTGAAGGCTGGCTGTATTGGGTGCAGATGACTGAACTGCTCACTTTTGTGTCTGCGGCAATACAGATGAGGCATACAAAGTTATGTCAATTGGTATTGGTATGCAGATCACATTTAGCATCCTCCTCCCTTACTTCTTTAAAGAATACCCCATAGGCCTCAACATTATGGACATGGTATGTGTATGAAAACCACTAACACAAGTTGTTTTAAATTCACATTTACCAGAAAAACCAAGGTATGAATACTGGTCATGTGCATGTTTTGTTAATAATCTGTATAATTACTATTTTTGGGATTCACAGACCCTCCCGCCACACTGATGAATATAACAGGAAACCTGTTCGATCACCATACACTGAAAAATCATTCTGGCTATGGATACATCAACACATTAACCATTTGGGGCGGCAGGTAGCCTAGTGGTTAGAGCGTTGGGCCAGTAACTGAAAGGTTGCTGGACTGAATCCCCGAGCTGACAAGGTAAAAATCTGTCGTTCTGCCCCTGAACAAGGCAGTTAGCCTACCAGGGAACAGTGGTTTGTCATTGGAAATATATTTTTATTCTGCTTTGCCACTAAAATAATTATAAACACTGATAACTAAAATATTGTTATGCATATGATCAATAACAGGAGGGGGGGGGGGGGGGGGGGGGATTTGAGGATCCATTAAAAGGGGTTCTTCGAAGAACTTATCAGGGTCCCCCCACAGTTTCAATTTGAAGAACCCCTAAGGAGACTCCAACAGCCTTTCCCTTTAAGAGTATGTACATGCTCCTGATATTTCTAGGTATTTTCTCATCTCATTCAAATGCATCTTATTTCTTGGGGAAGAACTTGCTCTCTTAATAATAATAATAATAATAATACAACGGATGGCTCTATGCAAGACAAATATTTACAATAAAAAGAACATGAATAAATGATACAACCACTTGAACTTTGAAATGTGTGTTACATTTATTAGCCTTAAAAAACAGAAGACATTTGGATGTTAGGTATATATACACACAATGCTTTTAACCAGAAAAGGCACCTGGACGTGCGAGTGAGTTTTTACATTAGGAATATTCCGGCGTGGCTCAAAACTGCAGCGCCTATTAAACCCCAGACAAAATGGACACATTCACCTGACCAAGGTACACATCTTTATTCAACAGGTTAAAAAGCTAAGAAGACAATAGTGGTGTAGTGATAGCTAAAAAATATATTATTTTATAACATAAATACGATAGTCTTATTAACGTTGCACATATTCTGTCTGCAACAAATTTATTGGTATCCATCTCGCCTCTGGATACAGACAGTCCACCGTGTTTGCAGGGAAAAGTACAAATGAGAGTTAACTCCTATGATATCAACCAAAACATGCCTTAAACTTGAACTCTTTTAAAATGTAGCAACCTACACATACTTAATAAATTATATTCTCAATACAAACAATTCATTATTTACCATTCAGAATCGAGAGCTATAAAAGAGCTCTCGTATAGGCCATTTATGTCAATGGCTTGAATCTGAGCTGCAGTGAAGCTACGGCTGTGATTGTCTGAAACATTTCTTTATTGCCATCAGTATGTGCATGTCCCTGTAAGGGGCCTTTACTGGCAGTCTTTGGCCTTGTGGGTGGCTAATCTATTTATACCGCAGAGCACAAGAAAATGAAGTCACGCTAACTGGTGAGTATATCTGATCTGAATAGTGGGGCTGTGTCAACAGGGCTTTCCTACTGAAATGCAGTGCCCAGAGATCTGTGTTGAGACACTTCCTTTATCTGAGAAAATGTTCTTTGTCCAAAACGCCGTGCGCAAATACGAAGAGCAAGAATGTGATCCGTTTACATTCTGGCTGCATGGGAGTGAGACAGAGCAGGTTATGCTTACTAATGTGTCAGGGAAACTTCCTCTTAATCCCGGCTCCTGTTCAGTAGGGCACACTGTAGCACTGTGTTCTCATTGGACAAGTTCAGGTAGTACCTCTGTTTCAAAACGTTTTATCCTTACTGACCACAACCCTAATGTCAAAACGCTCCAGTACAGCCCTGACAACAGCACTTCTCTCCCTCTCACTGTGAAAAGGAGAAGCCTTCCCACAGTGAGGTGAGGGCATATGGACATGTTGGTTGGTGCTGCATTCTAATCTATATCAGCAGTCCTGCTATGATATCCACTACTAAACCACAACCGCACTGTGATAATATCAAGGAGAACTACGATGAAAATGTGTGGCTTGTGGTAAGTATAGTGACCTGGTACAGAAGTGCAAGCCAGAAGGAACCAAAAGCCCAATTGACTGCATCTTCTCTGGCCAGCAGGGGAAAGAAATCATGGGTGCGCATCTCAGCGAGGAAATCAAAGCGACTCGATTGGCCCTAGTAGTCTCCTTATGGACACCCAGATGGTTCCGCCCACAGTGCCTTTTTTCCCTCTTTCTGATTGGTCCCATGAGAGAGCTGCCACAGTATTTTGGAATTATCATCAGTGATGACTGGCCGTTCCCTCAGGCCTTGTGCGGGTGGGATGGGTGTCGGGTCACTTGCTGAGGCTGATGCTGACGTAGGATGTTGGGATGTAGCCCTCGTTCCCGTTGGCCCTGCGGACCCTGGTCCAGCCGTCACCTTTATCCTCCTCCACTACAGACAACACCTCCCCCTCCTGCATGGTGATGGTCCCCTCGCTGGCACCTAGCAGGGACATGACAGCATGTTACACTATCGCCATGTACAAGTGTGTTATACCACAATAGTGTTGAGTACATTGGTGTCATTGTGACCCATCCACACCTACCTGGGAAGTTGTACATGGCTGTACATTGGCCGATGGGAGCGACAAGCTCCTCCTCCTCCTCAAAGTCGTCGTCAAACTCGGCGTAGATGGCCTGAGAGGGATCTGGAGTGCCTTCTTCAGAGTGGGTTCCGTCAGGGCTGGAGGGAGAAACACACATATGCTTAATAATAAATATTGTTATACGACTACAGTACATTTACTGACAGCCATGAGTGAAGTCTCAGCGTCTGGTTTCTAACCTGTATGGTTCGTGAGTGCTGCCGTTGTTGTTGGAGTGAGACCTGTAGCTCAACGCATCCTCTGGTAACGTATCTCTCCTGAGCATCGAGTCCCCTCGCCTTCCTGCCTCTGTCAACCATGACTGCGAAACAAAGCACAGAGAAAATATACCATTGTTTCCTATAGATTGTGCTCGTGACAGATTGTGAGTGAGACCAAGTTTAAGAGAGGGAAGGGTTAGTATATTAAATTAAGAAAAACACGAGATCTGTGTTTACAAAGAATTATGTGAAGAGGTAACAAACAATATGTATTCTAGCTTGCATATGGGAACATTGCATGCAGTACATGACTGTGGCCAGTAGAGGGGAGTCCATTACCTCATACTTGTTGAGCTCTCCTCTCAGTCTCTCCATGTTCTGGGCTGTCTGGTTGATCTGGGGAGACAGACTGGCAGGGTCTCCCATCTGGGGGTTCTTCTCATACACATCCTTCATCTTCTCCAGGGCCTCACTGGAGAGACCGAGCAACACACACACACAGAGAGACAGACAGAGAGGGAAAGAGAGGAGATGAGAGGTGGATTGATTCTCTGTGGAAATGCATCCCCTGTGAAGTGCAGTAATTGGTAAACAACACACACACAGGAATACTATGTTGGGAGAAGTTGTCAGTAGTCACAGAGATAGTTGTCAAAGCAGTCAGTCAAAACTCCCCCACACACCTCTGGTCCACTTCTTTCTGCAACTCCTTGCCAATGTCATCTAGTTTCTGTTGTAACCTCTTCCTGCGCTGCTCGGGGGGGAGATGGCCAAAGTCCTCTGTCACCGTGGGCTGAGAAAACGCACAGGGCGGAACAGTCACTTTAGCACACACACGCACACACACACATTCTTCATCACCATGGCACGTGGTTGGAGAGGAACACACCCCGCCACCCACAACCACCTCTAGAGGAAATGCCGGTCTGTGGTTAGGGTTCAGCCCAAGGGAAACGGTTGACGACAAGAAAACATTTTTAACCTCTAGTAATGACATTGTTTTTGCTTTAGAGTGAACAAACAGATATGCTTCGTTTTTTTACAGTGAGCTGAACCCAAGACCACCACCATTGTCACCCATATAATCATTCCCAATACCATCCCATTGGCAGCACCCACCCAAATGAGAACCTGTTTTTAGGAACTCTTCCCATTGGGTTTTGTGGTGAACGTTTAAAGGAAGGAGTTTATCATAGTGACAGACCAGTAAAACAATGGAGGTAAACTGAAGCCAATATAAAAAATAAAAATAAAAATCGGTCAAATTATACCATGTTGCCCCATTGCTGCAGTGACTTGAGTTGTGTTGTTACACCCCTAATCCACCAGGTGGCCACCTCTTCAACTCTAACTCCAAACGGACAGACAGGCCATGTTTTCAGCCCTCTGCTTTGCATCCAATGTTGAATTTGAATCTGGCTGTGTTCCAGTTCATGTGCTAGCAGCTAAACTAGAGCGTGAACATTCCAGCATTGATTTGAGAAGGTAAACAAGCAGACTTTAGTGTGACGCTTGAGACCAAGATGCTTGTTCAATTGTACTGATGGAGAGGTGGTCATGTGTGAGATTCCCCGTTAATGTGAGAGGCTGAGACACCCTTTAACACCCCACACAGACACCACTCTAGTATTACCATTACTATGATCCTCTCTGGAGTGAGCCTCTGAGGGAGAGAGAAACAGACAGACAACACGTGTGTGTGTGTGTGTGAGAGTGTGAGTGAGAGAACTGAGTGGTTCGAGCCCTGAAGGTTGATTGGCTGAAAGTCGTGGTATATCAGACTGTATAGCACGGGTATGAAAAAAATTTTTTTTGTACTGCTCTAATTACATTGGTAACCAGTTTATAATAGCAATAAGGCACCTCAATGTTTGTGGTATATGACCAATATACCACGGCTAAGGGCTGTATCCAGGCACTGTTGTGTCACGCATAAGAACAGCCCTTAGCCGTGGTATATTGGCCATATACCACAAACACCAAGGTGCCTTACTGCTTAAATATATATACAAAGTACATTCGGAAAGTATTCAGACCCATCAACTGTTTGTTATGTTATCAGCTTCACTCTAAAATGATTTAAATAAAAACGGTAAATAAATGGTTCTCCTTCGGGAAGGTTCTCCCATCTCTGCAGCACTGCACCAATCAGGCCTTTAAGGTAGAATGGCCTGATGGAAGCCACTCCTCAGTAGAAGGCACATAACAGCCCGCTTGGAGTTTGCCAAAAGGCACCTAAAGGACTCTCAGACCATGAGAAACCAGATTATCTGGTTTGATGAGAACAAGATTTAAATTCTTTGGCCTGAATGCAAAGCGTCACGTCTGGAGGATATCTGGCACCATCCCTACAGTGAAGCTTGGTGGTGGCAGCATCATGCTGTGGGGATGTTTTTCAGTGGCAGGGACTGGGAGACTAGTCAGGATTGAGGGAAATATGAATGGAGCAAATTACAGAGAGATCCTTGATGAAAACCGGCTCCAGAGCGCTCAGCACCTCAGACTGGGGTGAAGGTTCACCTTCCAACAGGACAAAGACCCTAAGCACACAGCCAAGACAACGCAGGAGTAGCTTCAGGACAAGTCCTTGAGTGGCCCAGCCAGAGCCCGGACTTGAACATCTCTGGAGAGACCTGAAAATAGATGTGCAGTGACGCTCCCCATCCAACCTGAAAGAGCTTGAGAGAATCTTCAGAGAAGAATGGGAGAAATTCCCTAAATACACGTGTGCCAAGCTTTCAGCGTCATATCCAAGAAGACCTGAGGCTGTAATCGCTGCCAAAGGTGCTTCAACAAAGTACTGAGTAAAGGGTCTGAATACTTATGTAAATGTCATGTTTGGGTGTAGACTGATCAGGGAAAAAACAAAACAACGTAATTAATTTTAGAATAAAGGCTGTAACATTGCAAAATGTGGAAAAAGTCTAGGGGTCTGAATACTTTTGAATGCAATGTGTATTCAGAGTATAAAAAACACCCGGGGGGGTTCAACTCAATATTAGGAAGGTGTTCTTAATGTTTGGTATATTCAGTGTATGACACCTTCAAAGATTCGGTCTTTCCACTCTGAAAGGTCAACACCTGAAACCTGAAACATTTTGCTCATTAAGTTAGTCCGTTTTGATTGAACGTATTCAGTCATTTCATGGAACAATAAGACAGAACAGGTTGATCCACCAAACAGGAGGCCTTTGTGAGGAGACGTTGTGACCCCTGACCCTGATGACTCACCATTCGCCCGAGGGTCCGGAAGGAGGATATTCTGGGTTTGACTGTCTTATTGATCTCCTTCAAACAGTACGACAATGGGTCCCGGCCGAACTTGGGGGAGGGGGTTCCGTTAGCGGGCGAGGGGGCGGGCGGCGTGGACAAGGGGGTGAGTGAGGAGGGGGAGGGAGAGAGCTGGGGAGGGGTGAAGCACAGACACCCAGGGAGGGGGTGGCATGGAGGGAGAGAGGGAGGGGAGGACAAAAACAGATGACAAGGGAAAGAGGGAGAGACACCATCAACACCATCAACACACCACACAGAGAAGACGACACTGCAGCAGTTACTCCTGCAGAAGCCCACAGCCACCGGATCATTCACATAGCGCCACAACACCAGCAATGAAACACCAGTACAGCACCACAGCCCCAACACCAACAAAACACAAGCCACGATGAAGGGTAGAGTAGAGTGAGCCTACGTGAGGAACAAGGTTGACAGATTGGAGCAGACCAATGGGAGGTTCCATTGGTTAACCTTAATCTGGACACAGGTAGACTGAAACTTTGTAGAAAGGACACCCTATAGGTCTGGACCTGGTATACGTGCTTGTAATAAGACATGGCAGGTCTCTAAGCTAGTGGGAACTACTGAACGTTGGCATGATGGTGTAACCACATGACCAAGTGAGGAGCAGCGAGGGAGAATATAGTCATCTCTACAGGCTGGTTTCTCAGTCACAGATCAGCCTAGACCTACAGTAGTCCTGGACTAAAAAACACTTTAACACTGAGTCAGTGTTGTGCAGTGGGGAGACTTTTTACAAATGACATCCAAAGCTCTTTCTCACAGGCCAATATGAAAGTTAACTCTGATCATTACTGATCCACCACTTTGGGGAGAGCAGGAGCGATGACACAGGAGCGGTGCACCACACAGACAGGACGGGAAGTAGGCTGGGTGCATTAGAGCAACAGGATTGGACAGCAGTCAGCAGGGTAAGCCAATCAGACATGCAGCAGGAGGAAAGTGCTGGAAGAGACTGGAGGGAGGAGAGAGAGATGCAGCAGGGGATAGAGGCCGGCCATGATGTAGGTTAGCTCGGTGTTGGGTTGCTGTACTCAACATTCCTGTCTAGTTTATTTTCAGTCATTACAGACTGGCTCAGGAGGCCTGTTTAAGGGACATCCGATATATTCTAGATCTAGACGGCCTCTAGGGGTCCAACGCCATCCATGATCTCCAATGACGGTGTAGAGAGAACACAGAAAAAATGAGTTCACCTGGAACTAGTCATCCCTCCCTGTCCCAGTATCATCCCTGATGGTTGGCATTTCCCAAAGGTGTCATTGTGGTGGTTTGACTGCTAATGTTATAGTCTAGGCCAGTATAATACAGTATAATAGCAGTGTGTTTGTAGCGGAAAAGTCAATGTGTTTGTGCCTGTCTGTGCTGATGAAAGAACAAGCTCTGCAGAACGTTGCCTGCTAGTAGAGTTGACCTATTGGAAACCACAGTCAGTCACACGCTACAGAAAGTCAGAGGGGGCTTATTCCCAGACAGGCCAGGGACACAGCCATGCACATACCAGTTCTAGAAAGGTGTGTGTGTGTGAGAGAGAGGGGAGCCATGCAGTTTGTACATGCAGAGCTCTGGGAACAGGAAAGATTGTGTGTGAGACCACAGCTTCAGGACCATAGTGATAGAGGTGGTCCCCAGAGGGACGTTCCCAGACTCTGTCTCCCTGATTCAACCCCTCTGCCTCAACACTGACACACACTGCTTCACGGTTGATCTACCTGCACCTTGGAGCACTGATCATTTCAAACACTAAGAAATCAACTCTTTCATAGGAGGGAAATAACCTGATTTGGGCATGAATTGTAAATTAGGATAATAATGTCTCTTCCTAACTCAGAAAGTCACTCAGCTAGTCAGAACTGAGTCATGGGAGTGGGCTGTACCAGGGAGTGCAAACTAGTCATTGTGTCTGTGAGGAGGCGTGGTACTAGCAGCCTACCTTACTCTTCTTGCTGAACAGCCAGAACGGTTTGCTCCTGTTCTTGCCCAGCAGCTCCAGGGGGCCTTTGGGTGTACCGAGGGTGCCCAGGCTGCTGTCTGAGGAGGCACGGTTGATGCCCTGACTGTAGTCCTCAAAGTCCAGGTCCCCAGGACGCTCAAAGCCTGACTTGTACTGCTCTATAAGAGCTATGGAGTCCTGCAGGGACAGTAGGTTACATTATGACAGTGAAACACAGACCAACAATACCGAAACGTTTCAAAGCATTTGTGTTTCATACCCATTTCCCTCAAAATTCTGTCAAACTTCATTGGACCACATGCATCTACGTACGTTACGTCTGGGTTTGTTCTGTATACATGCAGTACAGTACGGCCGACTCACATTCCTCTCGTTGACATTAGTGCCCGCTTTGGTGACGCCCTCCAGACACTTCCCGATAATGGGCATCACGTGCCTCTCCGTGTCTGAGAACAAGACGTAGCCCTGCGCCAGCTTCCTCACCCGCCTCTCATCCATATCCTGGAGTTTCTATAGGGCAAGGAGGCACATACATGACGTCACTCAATCAGATCTGCCATGTCTTGGTGCCTGATTACAGAGTAACCATCTCAAAAAGGTCAGCTGTGTTTTCAGTGTCTGTTGAACCCAACGTTAGCATTTAAAATAGCTCCAGCAGAAGGAAGGAAAGCTAGGTTAAGGTCAGGATGGATGGGTGAGAGGCTCTGCCTTACGTTGAAGATGAGAGGCATGTCGCTGAAGTAGAACTGGCTCTGCTCCTTGTTGTATTTCTGCAGCTGGGCTGCGTAGTCGTTCTTACACTCCTCCGCTATGTGTGTCCTCATGTTGGCCTGCTGTTTGGCCTGGACACCGGTAACAAAACAAACACACAGGTCTCACACACACAGGCCGGTATGGTGGCTCACATTCCACTGTTTAAAGGGGAAACAGGACCAGTAGGACAGCTGGAATGTGTTCAGTAGGGCACACCGTAGGAAAACGTTCTGCAACGGAAAATGAAAACCTGTGTTCTTTTTATTCAGCGTTGGTGTCCTCCTACCTTCTCGACGTCGGCCTTTGTGGCGTTGATGTCCTGGTCAGTTTTCTCGGCATACTGAGCAGCTTTGTCTGCTTCCCGCCACTCCCTCTCAAAACGTTTCTTACTCTGAAACACAGAGAGAGACAGAAACACATCCATGTTGATCTTAGCTAACCCAACACTGTGCTCAGTGGGCATTTTTTGAATGGAAGAGAATAGACTACTATTGTGTACAAGCGAGACCTCCGCTTCACCCAAGGGTAGTAAACACTTGCACCTGACTTTACTAAAGTGGTGTTGACATACAGTGATGAGCAATGGGCAGGAGTGCTGCTGGTTTCTGGTCTCATTTTGGTTCCCTTCCTCTGCTTTTAAAAAGAGCTCCTCGTCTCTTTTTACTGTATATTACAAATACTGGTCACCTGAGTCACCACACACACATGCACTCACAACTAGTGAACAAACGTCCCTTTCACCGATGTAACAATGACCCCACTTACAGCAGACAAAAAGCAGACAATATGAGAGAGCATTCAGAAACATTTGACAGCTTTCACCACTATAGACAATGGAGGACAGTGACTGGACAAAAACATTGGTCTTTGACTGAACAGAAAGAATAAACAGTTGTTCACTGACAAGCAAAGTACAGGCCTACTGTATAGAGAGGATGTATACATTAGTATTCTACCGACAACGTAGATTTTCCCTTTGGAAGAGAGGAGTTATTGGCAGACGGCCTGTCATGTAAACAAACGTACACTGTCGAGCTGCTTATAGGTGCTCTCCAAACTCTGCTGGGCTTTCTTGGCCTCCGACAGATGCTGCAAACAGACAAACAGAGAGAGAGGACACATGAGACACCAAGAACACTAGGATGATGACATGACGTTCCCTACTTAGAAAGGGCCATTGGGTACAGAATAAACAACGGCCACCAAAAACCACTGAACAAAACAGATGGTAAACAAATAGCAGTCTGTCTCTCTGTGGGTCATGTCTACTGGGAGACTTTTTAGTGTTTGTGTGTGTTCTATATTCCATTGGGGTTGGGCCAAGGCATTCCTCTGCTTTCAGAGGACGACAACACGACAGTGACCATCCCCTACGAGACAACCCAATCAAGGCTACCTTCGTGCCATAACAGAGGAACCTACAAATCTCTGCTCGTCCTTCCTGTCTCCTTCATACTCTCCTTCCTTTTCCCTAGATCCCACCCATCTTCACTCGCCCTCACTATAATAATCTGAGTTTTGAACTCTTCCATCCTTCCTTCTCAGTGTGGATCTCTCTCTCTCACCGTCTTGCGCTCCATCTTGAGCTCCTGCAGGTACTTGGTGATTTCGATGCAGATGTTCATCATCATGTTCTCAGCAATCAGCTCCCTCTGTCCTGCGTAGTCGTTCATCTCATTCAGGATGTCCAGGAAGGACTGGTGGTTTGAGAACCTATGGGAGAGGGGGGGGGGGGGGGGGGGGGAGATGAGATCTGTAATGGATTTGGGCATTGACAGGAAGTTACATACACTGTTGCTTAAATAGCTGTGTTAGCCAGGTAATGATAGGTCCATTACTTCCTTATTCCCGTTTCCCTCTCAGGGGGTATAGTAGCAGTCATTTGCATTGCTCTGCAGGTGCTGGCATAGCCTCTCCAACTACAGTACTATAGACAGGAAAGCAGTTTGAAAAGACATCATTGAAATTACGTCATGTATTGTTGGTGTATTATTTTAGTCAAGCTTTGTTTTCCTTCTCTATGTCTGATTAGGAACTGAAAGTCATGTTGAAGATCACAGCTGGCCTGGGCAGGTACAAATACAGCACATTTATTTTATGCACACACACATTCATTCACACACACATTCATTCACACACACAAAAGCCCACCTGCATTCCTGTTCCTCTTTACAGCCTCGTTTAGGATTGTATTTCTTTGTTAGATTTCTGTCAATATTAGGAGAGGGGGAAGATATGGTAAGTAGTCTGGAAGATTGCATCTGTGCTTTTGACATATTCTAACTTAATTATCCTAAATGATAGGAAAACACATGGCATCAAATTAGGGTGTCTATTCAAATCTCAATGAAGACGTTCTACTAACCTAAATTGGTTACAGTTTGCATTTAATAGAAATGATTTCAATTTAAAATCAATCCACACCTCTAAGAAACAACACACACAAATATTTGCTTCTTGTAGGCAAGACTGCCCCGGTCCACTGGCACAGTTGATCTTTCCATTTTTATCTCAATATCAAAATCATTTCTAGGTAACAATTAATTACCTTACTGTAAATTGTTTTGAATTCAAATGGTCAAAAAGAAACAAAAAAAGCTCAAGCAAGAATTCTACTAAGACTGGGAGTGGTCAGTCTGGGAGTGGTCAGTCAGTCTGGGAGTGGTCAGTCTGGGAGTGGTCAGTCTGGGAGTGGTCAGTCTGGGAGTGGTCAGTCTGGGAGTGGTCAGTCTGGGAGTGGTCAATCTGGGAGTGGTCAATCTGGGAGTGGTCAGTCTGGGAGTGGTCAGTCTGGGAGTGGTCAGAGAGGAGCCTAATGGGAAGGATGTGTAACCTGAAAGCTAGCAGTTATTAATCTTATATTATCATCTAGGTCTAAAAAAAAACACCCAGCCAAACAAGCTGAAAATTCAGGCAGCTCTTACACTAAAAGGGCATTATCATAATTGTCACAATTTCACTGTATGATTCCAACCTCAGTGTGGAGATATATATATAAAAAACTAAGGATATCAAGTTTCTGACTGCACTGCCCCTTTAAGGGAAAGCCAATGCAAAACTACAGTCAAGAATAACATCTATGTTAAAACACAGCCATTTCTCCTATTCTTCCTTCTTTCATTAGAGCTCCCTTTGACCACATCCTGTCCGTCATGTGCCAGTCTGCTCCCACTTCCTCTCCTCTCCACCAGAGCACAGCAGCAGATACTGACAGACACACGTGGAGTGAGAGTGAGGAACAGAGAAAAGGGGAGGCAGTAATGCAGGCTCATGCTTGAGAATGAGGGCAGTGTTTCTGGGACTGTCTGGGCTGGGGCAATGCCAACAGGGGGAGACAAGTTCAACTCTGCCCCAAACTAGTCATAAGACACCACATACATTTCATAAAACAGCTTTCGAGCACAAACATCAACTGCTGTGGGCACACAGGCAGGAACGAGGCCTGAGGAACCATGAAGAAGGAGGCCTACCTCAGCTGCTTGGCATAGTTCTGCTCTATCTCCGTCCTCTCCTTCACAAACTTGACATACTTCTCTACCAGTTCCAGCCCGGATTGCGTGTGCTTGTCGATGATGTCATATTGGTCCTGGGGAGAAGGAACATGAAAATAGAGATATTACGGACGATACACACGAGATGCATGAAAAGCTCGCCACCATTCGATAAGAATGACAGGGCGCGTTCCATTGGGTGAGTGACGTCATCTAAGGAAATGCTGGATATTAAATCAGTCCGAGGCAACATTTAGTTTACAGACTGTTGATACTGAATCTCAAGTCACCATATCTACCCAAATGTTATGCCTTCCAAGAATTCTCCACATATACACAGCCATTGACCCCCAGCCTTGAGGTGCTAAATCATGCTGCGTTCTGTTGCTAAAGAGAGGGGGAGAGAAAGTTGGAACAGGGCCAGAGAAAGAGACTGAGAGGCCACAGGGAGGAGGACGACCTTCTACCGACAGGAAATAGGAAGCGCCCCACTCTTCCTGTGGTACATGGACTCCGTAGAAACATCCCACATATGAATTGCATAGAACACTAAATAACCAACTGATTACCGCAAAACTGCCAAATTGGAGGAGGCAAGTGGAAGGGAGCGAAGGTAGGGAACCTGTTCGTCTACCTTTTAAAGGCCAAAATTGCCTAAAAGAAATCATCATAAATTGAAAAAAATACCAGTTTCATTGGAGGACCAAAATGTTGACAGCGGTGCCATACAGATTGTAAAATAGAAGAGATTTGATGTACCGATTCTATGGCACATGGTTTATGAACTGATACAAAACAACTTGAAGAGTTTTTCAATCAAAATAAAATTGTATAAAATTCTTGCCACCAACAGAATGTTATGTTTATAGGGCATACAGCCATCTCAGCTCTGCATATTTTTGCTGCGAAGAGACAGTATCATTAGATCATTTATTCTGGTATTGCCCCTATGTAGCTTGTTTCTGGTCACAGGTTCAGGAATGGCTGAAAAATCACAACATTTACCTCAAATTAACCCTACAAATAGGACTGTTGGGAGATTTGGAAAGCCATAGTCAATCAATCAACAATATGATAGTTTCAATAAAAATATTAATCTTTAATTTACAATCTGTAGATACTATGGGATTAGGAAGGTTCAGAATATATGTGAAATATCACAACACAGTTGAAATCAAGTTGAGGGAGCGTGCAATTAGCCTGCTGACTGCAGGAATGTCCACCAGAGCTGTTGCCAGAGAATTTAATGTTCATTTCTCTACCATTAGCTGCCTACAACATCATTTTAGAGGATTTGGCAGTACGTCCAACCGGCCTCACAACAGCAGACCTCCACATCCAGCTTCTTCACCTGCAGGATCGTCCAATGGGTGGTGAGTAGGGGGTGCTGAGGAGTATTTCTGTCTGTAATAAAGCCCTTTTGTTTGAAAATACTCATTCTGATTGGCTGGGCCTGGCTCCCCAGTGGGTGATCAAAATGGCCACCTGACTATTTAAAATAGACCCCCCCCCCCTCATTTGTTTGTACATTGCATAGAAAATAAACAGCGAGTAGCAGCATAGTCACTTCACCCCTACCTACATGTACAAATTACCTCGACTAACCTGTACCCCCGCACATTGACTTGGTACCCCCCTGTATATAGCCTCGTTATTGTTATTTTATTGTGTTACTTGTTATTATGTTTTACTTTAGTTAACTACATATTCTCTTAACTCTTCTTGAACTGCACTGTTAGTTACGGGCTTGTAAGTAAGCGTTTCACGGTAATGTCTACTACACCTGTTGTATTCGGCGCATGTGACAAATGAAGTTTGATTTGATGCCCTCCCAGGACCCACCCATGACTGTAGCCCCGCCCAGTCATGTGAAATCCATAGATTAGAGCCTAATGAATTTATTTCAGTTGACTGACTTCCTTACATGAACTGTAACTCCATCAAATCTTTGAAATTGTTGCATGTTGAGTTAATAATTTGTGTTCATCGGTGTATATTCTTGCTGTGTAACTACTGTGAAGAAAATAAAGAAGTGCCATGCATGTAAACTGTGTATATAATGTACAAAAAAAAGCTGTAAAAACAACGTTTATTTTTTTGTCCTCCGAAGAGGAAATCGTTATTTGATTTCCATACACTTCATAAGCAAACGTATCGTCAACTCACACAAGAAAAACTAAATAGACTTGCTACCACACGTATCATGAACAGAAATTCCCACACTTTGATATGCAGTGAGGACTCTTCTAGTTTCTTTAGTTCCTTTTTTGGCTGGGTGCTTTATGGCCACTTCAAGTACAGACAAGCCTGTTAGAGAGAGTGAGGATGATATCAAGGAACTCTAGTTACAGTATGGAGGAGGGCCATTTAATGGGAAGAGATTCCTGTCATGTTGGGCCATGTTCTTGACCCATCCTACCCCTTCAAAGGGCACACGAAAAAGAGAGTGAAGAAATAACACCTAAGGCCTTTGATTTGAGAAGAGCACGTGAACATGCGGGCTTGTATGAGACATTGCGAGCGAGTTGCTGTATGTGTGCATGTGTAGAACACAGAGGACTACATTTTGAGAAGTCTGATCAAATGTTTCGGGGGCAGGAAAATGAGGACCACAGCACACAGTGTGCTCTTTTTGTGTTCACCCGAAACACCACCAAGAGACGCGGAGAGAACACACAAACTGGTTGGTTTTCATTCCATGTTTAACAGAGTCCTCCTGTCTGAGGTTAAGTTGTAAATAAACCAAGCTGATGGTTGTGAAACAACCATTCGGGCCTACTGGCCGGGGTGAATGTCTTCCACCACACAAACATAACCTTGTTTGCCCTCTCCATAAGACAATTTTGTTTAGAAATTGGTTCCAATTTAAAGATTCAGTAAGCTAGGACATTCAGTTGGGTTTTTCCATGAGCATACTGTTGGCTTCATGATAGAATTTAGGACACACGGACACATCAAAGAACCGTAATATTCCAATGACTGAAGGCCCATCCATCCATGTTGGCCCTGCCTCAACCCAGCAGTCTTCTACCTCCACCCCCCAACTCCAGACAGATGAACTTGGGAAGGCATCACCCTAGGCATGGGAAGTCATCCTGCTCAGTGGTGGAAAAAGTACCCAATTGTCATACTTGAGTAAAAGTAAAAGATACTTTAATAGAAAATGACTTAAGTGAAAGTTACCCAGTAAAATACTACTTGAGTAAAAGTCCAAAAGTACTTGGTTTAAAAAATACTTAAGTATCAAAAGTAAAAGTAAAAAATTAAAATGTCAAATCCCTTATATAAAGCAAACCAGGTGGCACCATTTTCGTTTTTTTAAATTATTATATACGGATAGCCAGGGGCACACTCAGACATCATTTACAAACCAAGCATGTGTTTAGTGAGTCCGCCTGATCAGAGGCAGTAGGGATGACCAGGAATGTTCTCTTGATAAATGTGTGAATTAGACCATTGATTTTTTTAGTACTTTTGGGTGTCTGGGAAAATGTATGGAGTAAAAAGTACATATTTTCTTTAGGAATGGAGTGAAGTAAAAGTAAAAGTGGTCAAAAATAGAAATAGTAAAGTACAGATACCTCCAAAAATGACTTAAGTAGTACTTTCAAGTCTTTTTACTTAAGAACTTCACACCACTGATCCTACTCCATGACCACAGAGATGGTTTCCTAACTTAGTCACTATCTTTCATGAACTTTATAAAGGGACCGTCTGCCATGCTACATTTCTTTACAGGCTCTGTGTGGAACACACACACAGAGCCTGTCCTCACTCAGTCACACTCGCAGCCAGGGCTAATGCCCATACACTGATCTTACACACTGAACACTAGGTGCCTAAAATAACTGCTGGATTAACGGCAAGGAAAGCAGGGGACAGATGCCACAGAGCAGGCAGCACAGTTGGCCACGAACGTTACTGGCCAAACACAATCACAACCAATTAGGCAGTCTGGACATTGTGGCGAGAGAAAGAACGAATGTCGAATGACTGTTTTCCAATAGTCTCCCTCACACATAAATACAAACATATGAAAACATGGTTAGATGTGTGTGCAAATTGAAGTCATTCTCTAAATTACCAGCTAATAACACCTGATAGGAGAAGGTACAGTAAACTACCAGCTAATAACACCTGATAGGAGAAGGTACAGTAAACTACCAGCTAATAACACCTGATAGGAGAAGGTACAGTAAACTACCAGCTAATAACACCTGATAGGAGAAGGTACAGTAAACTACCAGCTAATAACACCTGATAGGAGAAGGTACAGTAAACTACCAGCTAATAACACCTGATAGGAGAAGGTACAGTAAACTACCAGCTAATAACACCTGATAGGAGAAGGTACAGTAAACTACCAGCTAATAACACCTGATAGGAGAAGGTACGGTAAACTACCAGCTAATAACACCTGATAGGAGAAGGTACGGTAAACTACCAGCTAATAACACCTGATAGGAGAAGGTACGGTAAACTACCAGCTAATAACACCTGATAGGAGAAGGTACGGTAAACTACCAGCTAATAACACCTGATAGGAGAAGGTACAGTAAACTACCAGCTAATAACACCTGATAGGAGAAGGTACGGTAAACTACCAGCTAATAACACCTGATAGGAGAAGGTATGGTAAACTACCAGCTAATAACACCTGATAGGAGAAGGTACAGTAAACTACCAGCTAATAAAACCTGTTTGAGTTTGCATGTTTTCAGAGAAAAGTAGAGGTTTGAAGAAATGTCTCTTGGGTTAAAAAGGGAAACAGATGTGGCAAATAAATAAATAAATACATACAAGAGCATGGATAGATGAGATGTTTTGAGTTCATTAAACGAGGTCAAACCTAATTAGGTTGCTGGTGCTCCATGCAGCACAGCACTAAGGCTGGAAAGAGGACATGAGGAATAGAGAGGCCCAGGGGGGGGAACATGGGTAATGAGGTCAGAACCTACCGTCCCACCCTCCTCTCTGTAACACACCATTTACATATTCACTATACGGGGTGTGTGTGTGTGTGTGTGTGTGTGTGTGTGTGTGTGTGTGTGTGTGTAGGAGGTCAGATCACTGGGTGGGTGGTGGAGTAGCCATAGCCTAGCTCTCAGATAAACCATGTAGCAACATTGAGGGGCAGTGTGTTCTCGGCCTGATTTTCTAGTGAAAAGACTGCTTGTTTCTCTGTTTGTCTTGTCCATTGTGTCGCCTACCAGCTACCACTGTAACTCACTCTTGTGCACATTGGCTGGGGAATCCATGACAACCGGTGGCCGTGAACAGAGGTTGAAATCAACTTATTATACTCATTAAAACCATGTGAGATCGATGAGCGAGAGCAAAGATCCATCCAGCCATCTATGTTAAAAAGTGAGCTATTGCTTGTTGTCACACGGTACTCTAGTGGGCACCAATCCTGGTCCTGGAAAGCAAGTGTTCACTACAGTGTTTTCCCAGGCTATTTTAAACTCCTCAATAAAAGGTATTGGTGATCAGTAATTAGCCTGGTTGGCAAACCCTCTCTCCAGGACTAGAGTTGGGTTGGTGACGACTGGCATGCTCAGTACAGTGCACTGTTGAAAACATTGAAGGATCTGGAGTAAATGTGCCATCATGTAACTGATATCATTCAATATGTCAACTGTGTGTGTGAGACTGTGTGCTCCAGCCATGCGCACGGTGGGCAGCAGGAGGCAATAGTGTCCTATTTCTGGGAATCAAGTAGCGCCCAACTGTGTGACAACTTGTTGCGGGCATGGCCCTCCCAAAAGTGGATCCTTCCTTAGGACAAAACTAGTCTTGGGGCAAGGAATGTCACTTAAATTCACTCAAGCTCAAAACATCAAAGGCCTAGGCCCTAGACATTCTGAATGTCTGGCAGTTTGTGCACAACCATCTGGGTCATAATGTTTAATTTCTCAAGAAAAAGCTTGACTTTAACTTGGCTAGCTAGCTAATAGCATAATGATCTGAGAGACAAGACACCAGCTGCTTTGTTCTTCAGGGTCCCCAATGACAACACTTTGATTTGAGTTACGAATCGTGCTACAACTTATGTACCTGCTACAATGGCTGCGTTTACACAGACAGACAATTCTGCTCTTTTGTCCATTTATGGAGGGGGGGCTTATATGCAGATTCAGGAATGCCCACGTGCAGGAACGTCACAAATTGCGTGCAGCAATTACACACTATTATATTTATGGGCAAAACACACTGATCCGATTGGGCAAAGGACAAATTAGTGAAAAATATCAGAATTGGACTGCCTGTGTAAACAGCGTCACATTTGTATCTGTTCAGAGAGTGACATGCTGGTCCAACTCAAGGTGTCAAAGAAATTATATGGACCCATCCAATTGGCAACAGATTTTCATGTGAAAATTCAAAAATAATAGTCATTTCAGAGTTTCCTTTAGGACAATCTGGCGCCGGACAACAGGGAACATTTTTATTGACCAGACATTTATGGACATCCATATGCATTCAGATCCAACCTGGCGCAGCCAACAGCATCAATAAATGAGGGATATTGGCCAAATTAACCACATTTACGAGTCCTTAAAAACCACCCTTAAACAAATTACAAAAACACTATTCCTTGTGTTTCGATGTGTAGCATATGCAAAACTTTATAGACTATTTTGAGGCTACTTTCCTAAAACAATTGTCCACCCCACGGTTCAGCTGTCAGAGATTTGAGCACTAAATGCACCAGGGATGCAATGGCTTCCGTGTCCACAGTATGATATTCATATTTTAACAGCTTAATTCTTGTTGTACACAAATGTGTTTACATTCCTGTAAGTGAGCCAAGATAAATCCATCCACCTGACAGGTGCGGCATATCAAGAAGCTGATTAAACAGCATGATCATTACACAGGTGCACCTTGTGCTGGGGACAATATAAGGCCACAAAATTACTACAGGGGAGTATCAAGCAACTTCGCACAACCATTGAAGAGGAATGGGACAACATTCCACAGGCCACAATCGGCAGCCTGACAACTCTATGCGACGGAGATATGTCACGCTGCATGAGGCACATTGCCTATTTAAATAAAGCTTACTTACTTTTTTTTTTTTTAAATGGTCACACTAGATACTGCCTGGTTTTCTGATCCATGCCCCTACCTTAGTTAAGGTGCACGCATGTTTATGTATTTTTGTTCCGTATGCGTTTATATATTTTTGTTTTTGGTTCTAAACTTCTTCCATTTAAGAATGATGGAGGCCACTGTGTTCTTGGGGACCTTCAATGCTGCAGAAATGTGTTGGTACCCTTCCCCAGATCTGTGCCTCGACACAATCATGTCTCGGAGCTCTAGGTCAACTGTGGGAACTTAAATAGACAGGTGTGTGCCTTTCCAAATTATGTCCAATCAATTTAATTTACCACAGGTGGACTCCAACTTGTAGAAACATCTCAAGGATGATCAATGGAAACAGGATGCACCTGAGCTCAATTGCAAGTCTCATAGCAAAGGGTCTGAATATTAAGGTAAAAAATAAAAGTTAAAAAATAAAAAAGTAAAAACTGTTTTTGCTTTGTCATTATGGGGTATTGTGTGTAGATTGATGAGAAAAAATGCATTTAATCAATTTTAGAATAAGGCTGTAATGAAACAAAATGTGAAAAAAGGGAAGGGGTCTGAATACTTTGAGTATCTGCTTCCATACATTTTTTCAACTGGTGCCGGGGGACCTTCAGATGAATCTTGTGAGGCCCGTGGGAATCCTAGAGCAAAAACAACCTGACAACTCTCACACATTGGCCCTTAACATGTAGGTCCATTGCTCGGTCAAGAGTTGTTGATATCTGATAGAGTTTTGCATAATACATCCCATGCCTCAACTGGGTTTGCCCGAGCTTTATTTATCACGGCCACTGATCACTCTATACAAACAATATCTAGAAAATGTTTGAGGTGAGAGGATTGTAGGGGTAATCCAAGCACTAAGGATAACCTTTTTATGCTGATGTCAACCCCACATAAATGATTCATTTTCTGAACCAGTTGCAGTACTAATGCAGAGTCATCATAAAAAAATAACTAAAAGGTGGATCTTTGTTCACAGGGAAACCCATAACTTTAGTAAGGCAATTTAAAACATGTGACCAGAACTGGGACGCCACAGGACATTCCCAAAACATGTGCATTAGTGTTCAAACGGCATCTATCACATATTGGAGTAGGAATCAGCTTGATAGAATGCAGCCTTTAGACAGCATGTACTAAAGTCGATTTCATCCACACTTGCATTAGTCCCCTCGTTTGGTGATCAATCATTTTGGCAAACAGATTGTGAACCCGAAAACTGTATGTTTGATTCTAGAGGGGGGGACAATGAATAGAACAATTGTTTATTTAAGGGTGTAGGGGCAGATTTATGTCATCTTGTCCTCAGGAGATTTTATTATGTATTTACTTTCGTCTGATCTGTGGAACAATTCTCATTCTTAACAATGGGCTAAAATATAGGGTAATAACATGCTTGTCGGCTAGAACACTACAGGTATTCCCCACACATTTTATTATTCCACTTCTTCCCGATTTTGCCAGTGTTAATCACACATTTGAAGTCTGATATGGCTACTTGTGTATTTGCTGCCATTCATGAACAGTTTTGAATCAATTATACAAATAAGCATTGATATTAAATGCTCCAGGAATCAAATATTTTAGTATTGTGCACAAGCTAGGCAGCGATGGTAGAGTAAGATGACAGCAAGGATCTTCAACTATATAGTAAGCAAGTAAGTAGGTAGTCTCGCACGAGTCGGAACGGCTCACAGGGCAGGAGCCCAACTCTTGTTTCTGTAGCGTGAGGCAGCTTGATGTAAAGTACACCCCCTGGATAAAACGCTAGTCTATTCCAGGGCCTTACCTCCAATCTATCTCCTGAGTAGGCACAAACCACCTGAATATTGATATGTATTCGATTTTTCATCAAGTTTGGGTGATTTAAATAAAATGTTGTTATAACAAGAACATTTTCAAAACACCCAGCACTTGAGAAACATAGATCAGGTGTGGCCAACTCTCCTGGAGAGCAAGCAGGATTTTCTTCCAGCCCTATTTAAAGAGAGTTACCCACTAATATTAAATATTCCTGTGCAGAGCCTTGGTGTACTGGTGACACTCCACGGCATGTGTTGCATACAACTTTCCACCTGAGAACAGGGATCAAATCCCTGCTTCCAACCTTCCCACTGTTTCTAGCATTTGCCTGTGTCCCTATCTCCATTTCATTCCTGTCTGAAAGTGTCAAACCACAACAACAAAGATACTTTGAGATTTTTGGGGGATAATGTAACAAAGTCGTCAAATTGAGTGTTCATTTCATGTTCAAAGCATCCTAAATACATCTAACCTGTGGTTTAATTTGTTGTTTTTTTCCACCCCGGTCATAGGCCTACGTCATGTCAAAATACATAGAATTGCAGGAAATTTGTTTTAAAACAGTAACATTTTCTTGAGTGAAGACCTCCAGGGTCCCATCTAGGGGTTGTGCCAGGGGGCAATGAAATTCAAACGCAAATCTCCGCTCCAAGATGTATTTTAAAGCGTATTTCCTGCAATTGTACAATATCGTATGTATGTTTATATGATACCAGAGGACGAGGCCCAAATGAGTTCCAAAAAATGTACACTTGGGACACGCGGTCAATTTTGACCCTGTTCTGGGTCCAGTTGAGTGTGGCTGGGACAGATGTTCTGAGAGAGAAAGAAATCTCAGCATAGTTTGACTACCTCCATCAAACCCAGTCTCTTGGTATGCTCATAGTCGTAGAAGAACATACATGCTACATCACATTAAAAGTGGCAAAAACAATACTTTGCAAAACTTCACGAGAGCTAAAGCCCTTGGCAGATCCCAGACTGCTCGCATACTCACCCAGAGATCCGTTCCCCAGTCCATGTTTAACGTCTTCTTATCAGCGGATCCCTGAATACAAAGAACTTCCTCAAAGTTATCCCAATTTGGAGGACGCCTCAAACCTGGGAGATGAATTCCGAGGACGCTCAAATACCCCTTCTGTATCCTTTCCGTTTCTAAACAGTGAGAATCATTTCTCCCTATAATTTAGCTAACTAATCTAGTTCATCTAAACAATATTCGTTGCAAAGGAAAGAGGGATAAACTAGCTTTCATATCCGCGTCACTCCCAAATCCTAATTCTTAAAGGGACAGTTCCCTAATGTATTTTCCTTCAATAAAATGTTCACTGGCGACAGACTGGCAGTGGCATGTCATAATCAGTGAATCTTGTTTATTTATGGGCATACACAAGTCACTTTTAAAAACATCTTTGAAAATAGTTTTTATAAAGGAAAATTAATGTTCAGATTCTATTGTAATTAGACTTCAGCAAGCAATACAATTAACTATTGATATAGAAATATGAACATTCTTATTAAATTCCTTTGTATGTTGTCAGATGCAAGACACTTGAACAGGCAAAAATCTACAAAAGCATTGAAAAAACGCTAGTCACACTAAAAAAGCTCATAGTTAGATTGTGTAAACACAATTCAACAAAATGTACCACTGAATCAAGGCCTATGTATCAACAGTATTCTGATTCATTTTCTAGACTAAGGTAAGCACACACACATAGCTACTTCATACTTACATAAATCCTCAAATTTGACAACACTATTTGTTCAAGAGGGCAGCCAGCACATGGCAGTAATACATTTCATGTTGTTATTTTCTTATACAGTGCAATTCCTAGCAAGGACACAACTTTCACTGGAGACGGGGGCATGTCCCCCCCACATTCTGAAATTCAATTTTGTCGTCCCCAGTTTTATCATTGGAATGTGATACAAAACTAGGCAACGGCGTGCTTTAAGACCACGCGGATGTCTCCGAGCGGTTGCATAGGTTGTTTGGAGTGTTTATCGGACTGGATATTTTAAAACAAATAATAATATTATGTCCCCCCACTACTTGAACCAAACATTGACTCCAAATCCTATACAAGTATATTAACAGTAAACTCACATAGATTTGTTACTCAAAGTCACATTCAAAGTCAAGTAAAATACATTACTCCGATTGAATCGCCACCCTAATCTTACATTTTAAATACTTTTGCAGATCACGCAGTCTCATTGTTGTTTGAAATAAATTATATTTAGTTTTTCATTCAGAATGAATTGTTCAATGATGTGGATTAAATGTATTTTTAAGGATTTTATTTATTAAATCCCAGTGTTGCAAGTAGACCAAATCATTAAAATGTTGTACAAAAGTGTTACTGTGCGTGAAGTTTAAAATGCATTCTGTCATTACAAAATTTGGAATGTGATATATTTGAACCCCCCCCCCCCCCCCAAAAAAAAACATCTACACACAAAAAAAACATTTCATGAATAAAAGATTGTCTTCCTCAAATGCAGTAGATGATGACGCAATCTTTACAAGCGATTATTATGGACCGTCCTCCCCTCAGTAACCTCTACTGGACTGGAGTTAACCTGCCCAGGACCAGATTAGTTCTGAAATGTACCTGGCTAAAGGGTGAGACACTTTCCTATGACTGGCTATCCCGAGTTGAACTCAGAGTTTATCTAATTTACTGAGGTAACTCCTCAAACCTTCGTAGGATACCCCTCTGGATCATGGTTGCCTTCCCCTGTTGTAGACATTGGCATCATTGGAACGTTGTTTGGCTGGTTGACTGGTATGAAATCATAATGTCCTTGTCTTTTCTTCATCATACAGAAGACTATCAGGACTACCAGGACAATGACCAGGGGAACAAATACAATCACCCAAATTATATAAATTATACTCGAGGAGCCACCTGAAGGGGAGGAAATAGAAGAAGAACAGGAGAGTTTAGACATGATTCAGACCAATTCTGTTTATAAATTGATTCAGGCTAGCTCGTGATCTAGGATTTGTGTTTCGCAATTCAGCTCTGTGGAATTGAATGCGATTAATCTTACTGAAAGAATATGAAGCATGTCTTATGACAACATGAATCACTACATCAGGGTTAGCTACGTTTCTACCATAACATGTCCCACAGTCGGTCAGTTATAATACCTTTCAGAGTTACTGTTGTTGTTCTGGTGGCCGTCCCAACTATATTCGTGGCAGTGCAGATGTAGATCCCAGCGTTGGTAGACGTAGCTGTGGTGATTCTAACAGTCCTCTGGCGCCCCTCAGTGGACAACTTCACATTGCGTGCAGCGGTGTAGTTCCACTTCATCTCAGGAGGAGGGTTCCCCTCAGCACTGCAGTTCAGAGACACATCACTGCCTGCACTCACCTCCACTGTGTCATTCCCTAGAAGGAACTTAGGAGCGTCTAAGAAGAAAGGAGGTGCTTTTAGAGTAGACCACTCAAAACGATGCAACTTATGGGATGTCAGATGGGTTGCCATGCAATTCAGTTGAGACTAAAATACAGTAACTTAAAAGGTTGTAAACAATTATGTAAAACCTGTCTCAATCACTATTAGGCCTATTCTACCTTTAAGATTGGTTAGAACAACGTAAAGCTGATAGCATGTGTCTCTAGAATTAGTTAAACGTTTGTAAAATAGTCCAATAATAACATACTTGAAGGATAGTAACAGGACTTACACAAGACGTCAATAACAAGCTTGTGAGAGGCTTGTCCATGTTTTTGATTTATGATCATGAAAAAGATCAAGATTAAAAGCCAACTCACAGTGCACAGTAATGCTGAGAGGTTCTGATGTCACTGTAGGATGGGGTTGTGGTCCCTCTGGTCCCAGGTCCAGTTCTGCTCTACATCTATACTGATCTCCATCATCATCTCTACTGGGGCTGATCATCAGAGTAGCTGACACATCCTCTGGTCTCTTACTGACGCTACTGTAAGTTACATTATCTAAGGGTTCATTCCCTTTGTTCCACTTCACAACCAGGTTCTGTAGAGGAGCGATGTTCTGAATGTCACACTGCAGCTGGTACTGTGTCCCCTCCACCATGGGACCAGAGTGGCTCAGAACAGAGATGGAGACGCTGTCTGGAGTCTCTGTAGACGAGGTCAACAATGTAAAAAACCCTCAATGCTGATATACAGTTAAATAGAAACATACCTTTCACATTCACAAGGAGGAAAATACTCACTGTAGAGAATGACTGGAAGTACTATTGAGGGTTGTTCGCCGTCAATGAGATTGATGTAGCATTTGGGTTCTATTGTCCAATCAGTAAGGTTATCCACAGTCCAGGTGACAACGTTGACATGTTCTTCTAAACGTTTACCTCCGAATGTGGCCTCCCAGCCCATCCCATCATGGTCTGTGGATGATGTGCTGCAGTTGACTGAGACTGAGTCTCCATATCTCACCACCACTCTGGGAGGGTTGAGCTCAAGAGGAAAGGTAACTACTGTAAAAACATACAAGAATGAAGACATCAATGTGAAATCCACATCAAATATAAACTGTTCTGCCTTGTGAGATAAGTGAGGGTGAATTAAATAATGTGAGCACAGAGATGAGCTGGAAAATACATTTTGGCTTGGCTGTTTCTGGAAGGGTGGTCATAGTTTCTGGAGTTGAGGGTGCTGTGGAGAGCATCGTTGGGTGTTGTTGTGGCGGTACATCTACTAAGACATGTATCTGCTTGGTGATGGAGCCCAGGCTATTTGTGACTGTGCAGTTGTAAGTTGCATTAGCTGTTACTCTGGAGATATTGAGAGTACGCAGGCGCCCCACAGTGATCTCATTGGCATTTCCCTCTGCAGTGTTGTTGGTCCACCTCAGCTCAGGAGGAGGGTTCCCCTCAGCACTGCAGTCCAGAGACACATCACTGCCTGCACTCACCTCCACTGTGTCATTCCCTAGAAGGAACTTAGGAGCGTCTAAGAAGAAAGGAGGTGCTTTTAGAGTAGACCACTCAAAACGATGCAACTTATGGGATGTCAGATGGGTTGCCATGCAATTCAGTTGAGACTAAAATACAGTAACTTAAAAGGTTGTAAACAATTATGTAAAACCTGTCTCAATCACTATTAGGCCTATTCTACCTTTAAGATTGGTTAGAACAACGTAAAGCTGATAGCATGTGTCTCTAGAATTAGTTAAACGTTTGTAAAATAGTCCAATAATAACATACTTGAAGGATAGTAACAGGACTTACACAAGATGTCAATAACAAACTTGTGAGAGGCTTGTCCATGTTTTTGATTTATGATCATGAAAAAGATCAAGATTAAAAGCCAACTCACAGTGCACAGTAATGCTGAGAGGTTCTGATGTCACTGTAGGATGGGGTTGTGGTCCCTCTGGTCCCAGGTCCAGTTCTGCTCTACATCTATACTGATCTCCATCATCATCTCTACTGGGGCTGATCATCAGAGTAGCTGACACATCCTCTGGTCTCTTACTGACGCTACTGTAAGTTACATTATCTAAGGGTTCATTCCCTTTGTTCCACTTCACAACCAGGTTCTGTAGAGGAGCGATGTTCTGAATGTCACACTGCAGCTGGTACTGTGTCCCCTCCACCATGGGACCAGAGTGGCTCAGAACAGAGATGGAGACGCTGTCTGGAGTCTCTGTAGACGAGGTCAACAATGTAAAAAACCCTCAATGCTGATATACAGTTAAATAGAAACATACCTTTCACATTCACAAGGAGGAAAATACTCACTGTAGAGAATGACTGGAAGTACTATTGAGGGTTGTTCGCCGTCAATGAGATTGATGTAGCATTTGGGTTCTATTGTCCAATCAGTAAGGTTATCCACAGTCCAGGTGACAACGTTGACATGTTCTTCTAAACGTTTACCTCCGAATGTGGCCTCCCAGCCCATCCCATCATGGTCTGTGGATGATGTGCTGCAGTTGACTGAGACTGAGTCTCCATATCTCACCACCACTCTGGGAGGGTTGAGCTCAAGAGGAAAGGTAACTACTGTAAAAACATACAAGAATGAAGACATCAATGTGAAATCCACATCAAATATAAACTGTTCTGCCTTGTGAGATAAGTGAGGGTGAATTAAATAATGTGAGCACAGAGATGAGCTGGAAAATACATTTTGGCTTGGCTGTTTCTGGAAGGGTGGTCATAGTTTCTGGAGTTGAGGGTGCTGTGGAGAGCATCGTTGGGTGTTGTTGTGGCGGTACATCTACTAAGACATGTATCTGCTTGGTGATGGAGCCCAGGCTATTTGTGACTGTGCAGTTGTAAGTTGCATTAGCTGTTACTCTGGAGATATTGAGAGTACGCAGGCGCCCCACAGTGATCTCATTGGCATTTCCCTCTGCAGTGTTGTTGGTCCACCTCAGCTCAGGAGGAGGGTTCCCCTCAGCACTGCAGTCCAGAGACACGTCACTGCCTGCACTCACCTCCACTATGTCATTTCCTGGAAGGAACTCAGGAGCGTCTGAGGAGAAAAGGAGGTGCTTTTAGAGTAGACCACTCAAAACGATGCAACTTATGGGATGTCAGATGGGTTGCCATGCAATTCAGTTGAGACTAAAATACAGTAACTTAAAAGGTTGTAAACAATTATGTAAAACCTGTCTCAATCACTATTAGGCCTATTCTACCTTTAAGATTGGTTAGAACAGCGTAAAGCTGATAGCATGTGTCTCTAGAATTAGTTAAACGTTTGTAAAATAGTCCAATAATAACATACTTGAAGGATAGAAACATGACTTACACAAGATGTCAATAACAAACTTGTGAGAGGCTTGTCCATGTTTTGATTTATGATCATGAAAAAGATCAAGATTAATAGCCAACTCACAGTGCACAGTAATGCTGAGAGGTTCTGATGTCACTGTAGGATGGGGTTGTGGTCCCTCTGGTCCCAGGTCCAGTTCTGCTCTACATCTATACTGATCTCCATCATCATCTCTACTGGGGCTGATCATCAGAGTAGCTGACACATCCTCTGGTCTCTTACTGACGCTACTGTAAGTTACATTATCTAAGAGTTCATTCCCTTTGTACCACTTCACAACCAGGTTCTGTAGAGGAGCGATGTTCTGAATGTTACACTGCAGCTGGTACTGTGTCCCCTCCACCATGGGACCAGAGTGGTTCAGAACAGAGATGGAGACGCTGTCTGGAGTCTCTGTAGACGAGGTCAACAATGTAAAAAACCCTCAATGCTGATATACAGTTAAATAGAAACATACCTTTCACATTCACAAGGAGGAAAATACTCACTGTAGAGAATGACTGGAAGTACTTTTGAGGGTTGTTCACCATCAATGAGATTGATGTAGCATTTGGGTTCTATTGTCCAATCAGTAAGGTTATCCACAGTCCAGGTGACAACGTTGACATGTTCTTCTAAACGTTTACCTCCGAATGTGGCCTCCCAGCCCATCCCATCATGGTCTGTGGATGATGTGCTGCAGTTGACTGAGACTGAGTCTCCATATCTCACCACCACTCTGGGAGGGTTGAGCTCAAGAGGAAAGGTAACTACTGTAAAAACATACAAGAATGAAGACATCAATGTGAAATCCACATCAAATATAAACTGTTCTGCCTTGTGAGATAAGTGAGGGTGAATTAAATAATGTGAGCACAGAGATGAGCTGGAAAATACATTTTGGCTTGGCTGTTCCTGGAAGGGTGGTCATAGTTTCTGGAGTTGAGGGTGCTGTGGAGAGCATCGTTGGGTGTTGTTGTGGAGGTACATCTACTAAGACATGTATCTGCTTGGTGATGGAGCCCAGGCTATTTGTGACTGTGCAGTTGTAAGTTGCATTAGCTGTTACTCTGGAGATATTGAGAGTACGCAGGCGCCCCACAGTGATCTCATTGGCATTTCCCTCTGCAGTGTTGTTGGTCCACCTCAGCTCAGGAGGAGGGTTCCCCTCAGCACTGCAGTCCAGAGACACGTCACTGCCTGCACTCACCTCCACTATGTCATTTCCTGGAAGGAACTCAGGAGCGTCTGAGGAGAAAAGGAGGTGCTTTTAGAGTAGACCACTCAAAACGATGCAACTTATGGGATGTCAGATGGGTTGCCATGCAATTCAGTTGAGACTAAAATACAGTAACTTAAAAGGTTGTAAACAATTATGTAAAACCTGTCTCAATCACTATTAGGCCTATTCTACCTTTAAGATTGGTTAGAACAGCGTAAAGCTGATAGCATGTGTCTCTAGAATTAGTTAAACGTTTGTAAAATAGTCCAATAATAACATACTTGAAGGATAGAAACATGACTTACACAAGATGTCAATAACAAACTTGTGAGAGGCTTGTCCATGTTTTGATTTATGATCATGAAAAAGATCAAGATTAATAGCCAACTCACAGTGCACAGTAATGCTGAGAGGTTCTGATGTCACTGTAGGATGGGGTTGTGGTCCCTCTGGTCCCAGGTCCAGTTCTGCTCTACATCTATACTGATCTCCATCATCATCTCTACTGGGGCTGATCATCAGAGTAGCTGACACATCCTCTGGTCTCTTACTGACGCTACTGTAAGTTACATTATCTAAGGGTTCATTCCCTTTGTACCACTTCACAACCAGGTTCTGTAGAGGAGCGATGTTCTGAATGTCACACTGCAGCTGGTACTGTGTCCCCTCCACCATGGGACCAGAGTGGCTCAGAACAGAGATGGAGACTCTGTCTGGAGTCTCTGTAGACGAGGTGAACAATGTAAAAAACCCTCAATGCTGATATACAGTTAAATAGAAACATACCTTTCACATTCACAAGGAGGAAAATACTCACTGTAGAGAATGACTGGAAGTACTATTGAGAGTTGTTGGCCGTCAATGAGAGTGATGTAGCATTTGGGTTCTATTGTCCAATCAGTAAGGTTATACACAGTCCAGGTGACAACGTTGACATCAAAACCTGAACCCCCGAATGTGGCCTCCCAGCCCATCCCCTCATGGTCTGTGGATGATGTGCTGCAGTTGACTGAGACTGAGTCTCCATATCTCACCACCACTCTGGGAGGGTTGAGCTCAAGAGGAAAGGTAACTACTGTAAAAACATACAAGAATGAAGACATCAATGTGAAATCCACATCAAATATAAACTGTTCTGCCTTGTGAGATAAGTGAGGGTGAATTAAATAATGTGAGCACAGAGAAGAGCTGTAAAATACATTTTGACTTGGCTGTTGCTGGAGGGTGGTCATAGTTCCTGGAGTTAAGGGTGCTGTGAGGAAAATATTACGTAATGTTGTTGATGATCTCAGCTCTTCTTAAATGTGTTGAAAGGGGATTTGCCTTGCCCAAAATATTCAGATGTTATTTCCTATTGTGCAAGCACAGTCCCCAAATCCAGAACAAATTCAAGAAAGCGTACAGTATTATATAGAGCCATTATGACATGGAACTCCGTTCCTTCTCATATTACTGAAATAAACAGCAAACCTGGTTTCAAAAAACAGACAGAGCACATCTCACTGCACAACGCCTCCCCCCTATTTGACCTAGATAGTTTGTGTGTATATGTATTGATATGTAGGCTGTGTGTGCCCTTTTTTTTCAATTAATGTCTAAAATGACATGCCCAAGTCTAACTGCCTGTAGCTCAGGCCCTGAAGCAAGGATATGCATATTATTGGTACCATTTGAAAGGAAACACTTTGAAGTTTGTGCTAATGGGGAATGTAGGAGAATATAACACAATAGATGGTAAAAGCTTGTACAATAAAAAAAACTGTTATTTTGTATTTTTTTTGTACCATTATCTTTGAAATGCAAGAGAAAGGCCATAATGTATTATTCCAGCCCAGGTGCAATTTAGATTGGCCACTAGATGGCAGCAGTGATGTGCAAAGTTTTAGACTTAACCAATGAAGCATTGCATTTCTTTTCAAAATGTTGTCTCAAGAATGCCCAAATGTGCCTAATTTGTTTATTAATAACTTTTCATGTTCAAAATTGTGCACTCTCCTCAAACAATAGCATGGTATTCTTTCACTGTAATAGCTACTGTAAATTGGACAGTGCAGTTAGATCAACAAGAATTGAAGCTTTCTGCCAATATCAGATATGTCTATGTCCTGGGAAATGTTCTTGTTTCTTACAACCTCATGCTAATCGCATTAGCCTACGTTAGCTCAACCATCCCGTGGACGGGACACTGATCCCGAAGACATTTTTAAAGTATGTAGTTCTGTCCTTGAGCTGTTCTTGTCTATTAATGTTCTGTATAATGTCATGTCTTTTGCAAAAGCAGCAGATAAATGGGGATCCTAATAAAATACCCACGATACACAGTATATCATGGAACAACAATTGCTTAAAAGGGCACTGAAAAGCACATAGTCCATCCCTATGTGTTCCAAAATGAAGGTCAAAGGATTCTTATTTTTGACAATGGTGGATCTGTCAAAAATGGAGCATCCATAGGTTAGCACATACAAGACAAACTACCATACTAACAACAATGCACCTCACCCACCATCAGTGGTTTTCAGAAGTCATTTACATTGCTCTCAATGTTGCACAGCATGGACATTCACACCCACCACACCCGTTTAGACAATGTCATATCACTCAATGACGTCAACAGTGTCCGTGTTTTACCTGAGTGAGTGTAAGTGTATTTCTTGTGATTTTATGTTATTATATAATTGTATTCTTTAATTAGGGTCATGAGTTGTTCCTATCCATGTGACCTGACCAGGAAAAACTCAGGGCCCTGTCTACTGATGACTGTTACCTTATTGCGTTATTGCTACATATCAATATTCATTTTTTTATTGCTCATGAAATACTTAATTTCTTGAGTTTAATTGCTCTCAAATGTTAGTCTTCAAATTGACCATTGTGGGGTTAAAACTAATTTCCTTTATCAACAATCAACTTCCGTTCAAGTTCGGTTAGTGGGAGGTGAGCACATGTTTAAGTACCACCCTGGGAGACAGAAAACAGTTACTATATCACCAGAGTAGATAATAACTACGGTCAACATAAACATAATCCACACAGATATCACAACAATAGATATTAATAGATAAGTATGGAACAAATTAAACACTCACTTCCATGTAACAGCATGAGCATGAGCATGAGGAGGCCCAACATCCTCTGGAGTGAGATCATGGTAGTTCTCTGCTGAGCAAGGTGGGGGTGATGCTGAGCAAGGTGAGGGGGATGGGGGATGTCGTAAGAGAGGATGCCCTAAGAGAGGATGCTGATGGTCCACCCGTTGGTCCAGGCTCGGTCTTAACACTGTGATAATGCCAGTTACTGTATCTCAGACAGAGAGCTTACTGTGTGAAGCAAGTGTTTCGAAGAGGAAATTCAAACCCTGCCCTGATGCTGAGCAAAGAGGAAACTGCTAAAACGGAAACATGACATCGTGGTTGAAAAAGTACCCAACTGTCATACTTGAGTAAAAGTAAAGGTACCCTTGTAGAAAATGTAAAGGTACCCTTGTAGAAAATTTAAAGGCACCCTTGTAGAAAATTTAAAGGCACCCTTATAGAAAATGACTCAAGTGAAAGTCACCCAGTAAAGTCCTACTTGAGTATAAGTAAAAAAGTATTTGGTTTTTAATAAACTTAAGTATCAAAAGTAAAAGTATAAATAATTTCAAATGTCTTATATTAAGCAAACCAGAAGGCACAATTTTCTTGTTTTTTATTTAAATTTACAGATAGCCAGGGGCACACTCCAACACTCAGACATAATTTACAAACAAAGCATTTGTGTTTAGTGAGTCTGCCAGATCAGATGCAGTAGAGATGACCAGGGATTTTCTCTTTATGTGTGTGAATTAGACCATTTTCCTGTCCTGGTAAGCATTCAAAATGTAACAATTACTTTTGGGTGTCAGGGAAAACGTATGGAGTAAAAAGTACATTATTTTCTTCAAGAATGTAATAAAGTAAAAGTCAGATTCCCCATAAATCGACTTACTTACTTACTTTAAAGTATTTTTACTTTAAGTACTTTACACCACTGCATCAAACCACAAAGTCAGTTCTCATAAGCAAAATAAACAGACTTCTAACTCACCGTGTGGTGTGTGTATGTGTGTGCATGTGTGTGTATGTGTGTGAGAGGATAGATAGATAATATCAAAAAGTAATGTTCAAACATTGTTTTGCAATTTTTTATTAAATAAATACATTGCAGTTAGAATACAATTCCACATGTTGTGTTGGCATGTCAGTCTTACGCTGTCTTATTAACATACCTGTTTAACATATAAGAACTTCATTAACAACCTTCCTCATCCATGACGGAACCATAACATTACCCTGATGCCTGATGGACATGTGTGTTTAACACAGGAGGCTGCTGAGGGGAGGACGGCTCATAATAATGGCTGGAACAGAGTGAATGGAATGGCATCAAACACAAGGAAACCATGTTTGATGTATTTTAAACTATTCCACTCCGGCCATTACCACGAACCCGTCCTCCCCAATTAAGGTGCCACCAATGGGGAGAGGGTTAGGTGGGTTTGATCATCATGGTGACTGTTTTGAGGGAGTAGGAGCCCCCGTGGAACTCTGCCCAGTAAACCCCGTCCTGGTAGCGGCTGCGGTAGTGACCCCCTCGATACCACACGCCGTTTAAGTTGGAGTGGGCACACATGTGGTACCACCAGCCCCCCTTCTGGAAGTGGGCACAGTTCCCTAATGAGGAAATGGAGAGAGAAACCAACTCATCAAGCCAAACCTGGGTGTTCAAACAGGCAGCCATGAAAAGAGGCAGAAATGAAAAAAGAGAGAGGGTAGTACAGAGTGAGAGAGGATTCACCTGAATAAGCATCCTTATCCTTGTCCAGAGTTGTAAAGGCTTTGTCATTGTGCCAGGACATTGAGTCTCCAGCGTTGCCTTGGTATTCCCCCAGCCTCAGACGGTACCAGTCGCTCTCAGGCTCCAGGCGGAAGCTGTCGTACTCTGCAAACACCTGGCGGCCCTGCCAGTCCTCCATGGCCACCCGAAGCTTGTAGTGGGCCTGCTTGGTCAGCCAGTAGAGGTGCTCCAGACCCAGCCAGTACTCTCCATCCAGGTTCCCAAAGCCTTGCTGTGGTGGAGTACGACAGATAGTTTAGGGTTATGTTCACTGTAGCAATAGTTTTCATGACTTCTGTGGTGTTTAACCATCCTCAACTGAAGGATACTCTTGAGTCTCTGAGCTCTAATACCAGCTGTTTTTCTGGTTTTATAGCCCACTGTGATGGTTGTCAATTACAGTAACTATACAGCTCATGTTTCATCACATATAATCAGCTGAAATGAAAGGCAAATGGAGGAGGGGAAAGGATTATGGGTCTGCAGTGCACACACTCACTGTGTGTTTTGTATTGCAATGGTAATAGCACACTGATTGATGTCATAACAAGCTCTTGAGCGCTTCACTTTTAGTGGCTCACTGCAAACTGGAGGTGAGAGCACCTTGTACTGCTCCCAGGTCCTGAAGAAGTTGACTGAACCGTCCTGTCTCCTCTGGATGACGGTCCAGCCTCCCTGGGCCTTGGTCTGTTCACACCAGGCCTGCAGAAGCCGGTTGGCGCTCTGTGGACGCAGCAGGTAGATCCCATTGGTGGTCTCGCCCGAGTCCAGCACATGCTGGCAGTCCCTCCAGGGTCCTGAGGTACAGAGATGGTGTAGGTATGTGGCTCACAAAGGCAGTTAGGATTTCGGAACATACCTGGGTTCAAATAGTCATAATTGTGCTCGATTGAGCCTGTCTGGTGCAATGGAACTAATGGAAGTCCAAACTCCGCCCACCTGCCACTAGGCAGGCTCAACCAACTGCTGGAAATGAGGGAGTGAGTATGTGAGTATGAGACATGTAATGGGGAGAGTGGTCTGGAATTGTGTTTGTTTTAGAGCCAACAGGGTCACAGATACATGTTTTCTCGCTTTGCTTCAGCTTATCTCTTTACTGCCCGAAGACATTCTTTCACCACACATGTTGTATGTCTTATGTCACACTGGGAGAGATAAGCGTACACCGCAGGAGCGGACACAGAAAGCCTGTCCATACAAGGTGGTGTCACCCATCTGAATGCTCTGCCTTGTAATCTTACACATTCCAGTTGTGCGCACACCGTGCATTGTATGGGGGTATCGCCTTGTAATTCAAGGTTACATAGCAGTGTCCTAAAGAGGGCTGTGATTAGGGTGTGTGTTTGTTAGGGTGGCTTGATGTGTGTGTGTGTGTGTGTGTGTGTGTGTGTGTGTGTGTGTGTGTGTGTGCGTGTGTACTGCTGGTAAATTAGATTTTTTTAGATTCAAACATATTTTAATTTGGAATTTATCCTAATCGCTCTTTCTAAAGAGGAGGTGCTGACAAATCTTATTATTGGTGCCAAATTCTGGATTAGCTACTTTTTATGGTTTATTTCCTAAAATCGAGGATTATATTTTGGCCCATTTGATTGTTATTTATAACAAATATTATTGATGAATTTGCAAATGTTATATCAAAGTCAAACCTTGTGTGTGTGTTACTCATTAACAAAGCCCCTTCTCTACTCTGATGAGAACAGCTGGCAGTTATTAGACATTGTTTAGGCATTCCCAGAGAGATAAAGTCCTATCAGCGGGTCAGTGACTCCCCGAGCTTCTGCACAGTGTCTTCTGGAGTGTAAATAACACTGGCAAAATACTGACACTGTTTCAAAACACAAACTCAAGGTCTGAACAGCAAACAATGAAGCATTTGAAGGGCCAAAAGAAAACAGCTTAATGTTCTGATTGTTGTCAGACGTGTCAGTGAAAAACAATATCGAAACAAAGCAGGAACCAATGAGATATGCGATGTATTGACTGAAATAGAAACAAGGTGTTATAATGTGTGATAACGCTGCCCGGGGAAGATACACAGTGTTACTCTTTCACACGGTCTTTGAAAGACAGACTTTCATTCCTACATAGACAGTGTTGGTTAAGCTGAAAGCGCCGTTGGCAGTTGTAAGCTCTGAGGGTGCAGTGATTTACCTGGGCTCTTAGTGACAGGGAAGCTTATGAAGGGGGCGTCGGTAGGGGTGTCGGCCATGGTGGTGGGGAGCACCTTTGTCCCCTGCAGGGGTTCTCTCTCCTCCTGTGGCTGTAGTGGAGGGGCGCCCTGGTCTCTCTGAACATCATTAGCCATCTCCTTGGACTCTGAGCTGTCATTCAGGGGCCCACTGGACTGGATACTCAGGGGTTCAGAGGTCATCTGTCCAATGCAACATAAATATATAAAGAATTTTGTACAGAGCATTGTGGGTACTGTAGTATGTTATGGTACCACTTTAGCTGCATGGGTCAGGGTCAGTGCTTGAGAACAATGCCAGTGGTTAGATAAATGCAGAGCTCCCCCTACCTGTGGAGGTGGGGTAGTGTTCTTGGTGGCCTGGCACAGCTTCTCCAGCCGGGCGATGAGCTGACTCTGGTTGCTCATCATGGAGGTGAGGGCTCCATACTTCTTCTCCAGCTCCCTGTAACTAGTGGAGATCTGCAGCATCTGGGATGTTGGTCCACCATGACCGAGCAACAGACAACGGGCCAATCAGGGATGTATCAAGGTGCTACATGCCTGTCATCAATAGGTAAAGGATACTAAGACGGTAAAGAGCAGTAGTAGGAGCAGGTATACAGTTATATGATTCTAACTTCCCTCCTTATGAACACGGCTGTTCCCACAATGCTCTCTGTCTGATTACCTGTGCGGTAGCGTTGAGCAGTAGGTTCTCGACCCGCCTCTGTTTGACCACCTGGTCCTTCTTGTACATAACCTCGTGCAGCAGCTGGGCATAGAGCTGGGCGATGCGGGAGTTCATGCTGCCGCTCTCTTTCCGTAGCGCCCGTACCTCCGTAACCAGGGCCCCCTCCTGCTCCAGCTGGCCTCTCAGCTTCTCCAGCTGTTCCTGCTGACGGTTCAACTCCCCCCGCAGAGCCTTTACCTCTGAGTGGTTGGCGGCGCCGGTGGTGGACTCGGTGCTCACGCACAGCGCCCCCTTCAGTTTTTGCTGGGGAACAATGAATGTGTAGGAGCAGCGGCCTGCTTTTAGCTCTGAGGAGCGGGACGGGCGCTTTTGGGACTCTTCCTTCCGCCCCCCCACCTCAGGCATGACTAGGAGGAGCCCCAGCAACAGAGACAGGCCAATAGTCAGCTGCTTCTCCATCTACCTGTTCAACTGCTCTTCTGTCCATGGAAATAAGCAGTGATAGAGATTCATTAGCAGATTTCCCCAATAAAACATGACAACTCTTTATCTAGAACATGTAGAGATGTATTCATTCAGTAAAAATAGCTTTTCCCCATTTCAAACAACTATAATTGTACACCAACAAGTACATCACAGTCAGACAGTGGCCACACAGATGCAAAATTCCATCCAGGCATTTTCAGTGGAAAGCAGAGCATGTAAAAGTGCTACCACAATATCTAAGATGCAGCTCAGACTGTCTCTCAAGCATTGACAGCCCACCAGATGTTCCCCTGGAAGGTGAAAGTTAACACCCTTAACACTGTCTGCCTAGCTGGAATTTATTAGCAAGTCAGAACTGGGGTGACAATGGTCGACAAAACTCAGAGTCAACTCACACTTCTATCCCATTGATCAACACAATCCTTCCAGGGTCAACTCTGGCTACCACCATTGTCAACACCGTAAACACCATTATCACCTCAACATTGACACAACACACTATATTTGCAGGGGTCACTACTCCTCAACCTCAGTGAAACACATTATTGGTACCAACAAGTGTCTGTAAGTAAACTGGAATACCAAAGAAAAAGAATACATCACATGATTGCCAAATGGTAGTGTCAGAAGCCCTGTACCATATCGCCAAACATGAACCATTGATCATCTATCATTATAATAGCAGCACTGTTGTTATTAAATCGGAAAGGGGATCCTATCTTTGTAACTTTCAAAGTGAGGGAGCATGACTTACCTCAGTCCTGTTCAGAGGTATAGAGTCAGTTGGCAAACTCTGTCAGCTGTGTTCCTGTGTGTATCCCAGAATCCCGAGCTCCAATGGGTACAGAATGGACTTCTTTAAAGCATCCGCATCTAGAATCCAGATGTCAGGACTATTGGACCTTTCCTTAGCATTGCCTCAGAATGGTCTACTGCCTCAGAATTGCCTCCCAATGAGAAAGTCCACTGCTGTGGCTGTAGCATGCAGCCCGGCGACCCTTTTTCCTGGTGTGTCTGAGCCTCACAGAGACAGGCAGACCAGAGAGACTGAGCTACAGTAAGAAAGACTCAAGGGAGAAATAGAACTACACACACCACTGATACACAACATCTTTTCAGCAGCAAGACCTCCCCCTCACTTCATCCCTGTCACAGGCCCTCTAAACAAAGAGAGACATAATTACAAACTACCCTAATGACACCCCCCCCCCCCCCCCCCCCCCCCTCTCTCTCCCCTCCCATCCTCTCAACTCAGCTGCCTCTGGCCCTCAGTGCAGGAGGCAGGAGCCCTCTCTCTGTCTCGGCCCGTTGCCTCCCTTCAGCCTGCTGTTCTCTCACAGAGGCCTACTCCCAGGCGGTCCATCTGTTTACTGTAGTTCAGCTTGAAAAGGTAGCCTACGAGTAATCAATATAATTTATTGAACCATGCCAAACATAAAAACAATACATTGAGGGTTATAATATGGATAAGATGCAGATGAAGGTGAATATCCACCGTTATGACGAGGAACAATTCTGTCAGTCATCCTGGATAGTCTCTTTCAACTGCTGTGTGCTAGTAGATACGGGTCAGACGGCATTTCATCTGAAAAGGACCCATGAGCGCAACATGTGAAGTCTACAGGAGCATGTCAAACCTGGTGTCAAATGAAAGTTAAGAGTCTATGGTTTTACAAATGAAGGCATATATACATTTTCCAACCATATTCATCCGAAAAATGTGGAATAAGCGAAGGTTTTCATTTCTGGTCAAACAGATGGAAAATGGGTCTTAGAAATCATCTACAAGAAAAAGTATTAAAAGGTATTAGAAATGCATCAAAACAACAATAATGTAAAGACCTCTGCCAATGAATATCAACACTTATATTTTGTCGTTTAGATTACATTCCTTCTGCCTTGTAATTCCGTTACCAAAAACCTCTAGGGAGGATAATGAAAGGTCACAGAAGTAACAAGTAAAGGTAGACCTACCAATTAGTTACAGTGTTTTTACTGAGATCAAGTTTGTTTATGAATTATTAAGTGATTAAAACTATACCAGGCGGTGTCAGAGGAAGGCCCAAGAAATTGTCAAAAAATCAGCCACCCAAGCCACAGACTGATCTCTCTGCTACCGCACGGCAAACGGTACCGATGCAAGTCAGGAACCACCAGGAGCCTGAACAGCTTCCACCCCCAACCCATAAGACTTCTAAACAAGACTGCTAAATAGCTAGTCAAATGGTTACCCGGACTACCTGCATTAACCCTTGTTGCACCAACTCTCTTACACTGACTCTATGCACACACACTAGACTCTACCCACACACTCACATATATTTACACTGACTCTATGCACACACACTAGACTCTACCCACACACTCACATATATTTACACTGACTCTATGCACACACACTAGACTCTACCCAAACACTCACATATATTTACACTGACTCTATGCACACACACTAGACTCTACCCAAACACTCACATATATTTACACTGACTCTATGCACACACACTAGACTCTACCCAAACACTCACATATATTTACACTGACTCTAAGCACGCACACTAGACTCTACCCAAACACTCACATATATTTACACTGACTCTATGCACACACACTAGACTCTACCCAAACACTCACATATATTTACACTGACTCTATGCACACACACTAGACTCTACCCAAACACTCACATATATTTACACTGACTCTATGCACACACACTAGACTCTACCCAAACACTCACATATATTTACACTGACTCTATGCACACACACTAGACTCTACCCAAACACTCACATATATTTACACTGACTAGTAAAGAAGTAAGTAAAGAAAATAAATAAAACAGTAAAAAGACATTTGAAAATAAGAGTAGCAAGGCTATATACAGACACCGGTTAGTCAGGTAGATTGAGGTAGTATGTAGGTATGGTTAAAGTGACTATGCATATATGATGAACAGAGTAGCAGCAGCGTAAAAAGAGGGTTTGGGGCGGGCACACAATGCAAATAGTCCGGGTAACCATTTGGTTACCTGTTCAGGAGTCTTATGGCTTGGAGGTAAAAACTGTTGAGAAGCCTTTTTGTCCTAGACTTGGCACTCTGGTACCGCTTGCCATGCAGTAGTAGAGAGAACAGTCTATGACTGGGGTGGCCTTCCTCTGGCACCGCCTGTTATAGAGGTCCTGGGTGGCAGGCAGCTTTGCCCCAGTGATGTACTGGGCCGTACGCACTACCCTCTGAAGTGCCTTGCGGTCGGAGGCCGAGCAATTACCGTACCAGGCAGTGATGCAACCGTTCAGGATGCTCTCGGTGTTGCAGCTGTAGAACCTTTTGAGGATCTCAGGACCCATATCTTTTTAGTTTCCTGAGGGGGAATAGGCTTTTACTCATTATTTGTATTCAGTGTACAGTGTATTTATTCCTTGTGTCACTATTTCTATTTTCATCTTTAACTCTGCGTTGTTGGAAAAGGACCCGTAAGTAAACATTTCACAGTTAGTCTACACCTGTTGTTTCCGAAGCATGTGACAAATCAAATCTGATTTCATTCTGTTCTGAAATTGGTCGTGTAATTACTGAAAAATCTGTAACGGAATTACTGCAATTCAATTGGCTACAACGGGTGATCATAGTTGTCACAAACCAGTTGGGACCAACCAAATGTGGTCTTCTTTGGGCCAGAGCTCATTACAGTAATAGCCCGTGTGTAGAATACCCAAATCTGGAAAATAAGGATGTAACGGTTCTCTTGTTGTGAAGTAGAGGTGGACCAAAAAGCAGCGTGGTGGTTATTCATGTTCTTTAATTCATAAAGACACTATACATGAAATAACTAATAAAACAATAAATGTGCGAAAACCTAAACAGCCCTATCTGGTGCAAACACAGAGACAGGAACAATCACACACAAACACACAGTGAAACCCAGGCTACCTAAGTATGATTCTCAATCAGAGACAACTACTGACACCTGCCTCTGATTGAGAACCATACTAGGCCGAAACATAGAAATACCCAAAACCTAGAAAAACAAACATAGACTGCCCACCCAACTCACACCCTGACCATACTAAATAAATACAAAACAAAGGAAATAAAGGTCAGAACGGGACAAAGGAAAAGTAATATTTCTACCTTTATGGTGATATATCCTCTATTCATTTACAGTGGGGCAAAAAAGTATTTAGTCAGCCACCAATTGTGCAAGTTCTCCCACTTAAAAATATGAGAGGCCTGCAATTTTCATCATAGGTACACTTCAACTATGACAGACAAAATGAGAAAAAAAATCCAGAACGTGACATTACCTACCCCCCCCCCCCCCCCCCAAAGGTGCGGACTCCGGCCGCAAAACCTTGACCTATAGGGGAGGGTCTGGGTGGGCGTCTGTCCGCGGTGGCGGCTCTGGCGCGGGACGCGGACCCCACTTCACTATTGTCTTAGTCCGCCTCATTGTCCGCCTCCGTGGCTCTCTAACCATGGCAACCCCTCTCAATGACCCCACTGGACAGAGGGGCAGCTCGGGACAGAGGTGCAGCTGCTCGGGACAGAGGGGCGGCTGCTCGGGACAGAGGGGCTCTGACGCCTCTGGGCTGACTATGGGCTCTGGCGCCTCTGGGCTGACTAGGGGCTCTGGCGCCTCTGGGCTGACTAGGGGCTCTGGCGCCTCTGTGCTGACTAGGGGCTCTGGCGCCTCTGGGCTGACTAGGGGCTCTGGCGCCTCTGGGCTGACTAGGGGCTCTGGCGCCTCTGGGCTGACTAGGGGCTCTGGCGCCTCTGGGCTGACTAGGGGCTCTGGCGCCTCTGGGCTGACTAGGGGCTCTGGCGCCTCTGGGCTGACTAGGGGCTCTGGCGCCTCTGGGCTGACTGGCGGTACCGGCGGCCCCTGGCTGACTGGTGGCACCGGCGGCCCCTGGCTGACTGGCGGCACCGGCGGCCCCTGGCTGACTGGCGGCACCGGCGGCCCCTGGCTGACTGGCGGCACCGGCGGCCCCTGGCTAACTGGCGGCACTGGCGGCACTGGGCAGACGGGTGGCTCAGGCGGCACTGGGCAGACGGGTGGCTCAGGCGGCACTGGGCAGATGGGTGGCTCAGGCAACGCTGGGCAGACGGGTGGCTCAGGCAACGCTGGGCAGACGGGTGGCTCAGGCAACGCTGGGCAGACGGGAAGCTCCGGCAACGCTGGGCAGACGGGTGGCTCAGGCAACGCTGGGCAGACGGGTGGCTCAGGCAACGCTGGGCAGACGGGTGGCTCAGGCAACGCTGGGCAGACGGGTGGCTCAGGCGGCACTGGGCAGACGGGTGGCTCAGGCGGCACTGGGCAGACGGGTGGCTCAGGCGGCACTGGGCAGACGGGAGGCTCAGGCGGCACTGGGCAGACGGGTGGCTCAGGCGGCACTGGGCAGATGGGAGGCTCAGGCGGCACTGGGCAGACGGGTGGCTCAGGCGGCACTGGGCAGACGGGTGGCTCAGGCGGCACTGGGCAGACGGGTGGCTCAGGCGGCACTGGGCAGACGGGTGGCTCAGGCGGCACTGGGCAGACGGGTGGCTCAGGCGGCACTGGGCAGACGGGTGGCTCAGGCGGCACTGGGCAGACGGGTGGCTCAGGCGGCACTGGGCAGACGGGTGGCTCAGGCGGCACTGGGCAGACGGGAGGCTCAGGCGGCACTGGGCAGACGGGTGGCTCAGGCGGCACTGGGCAGACGGGTGGCTCAGGCGGCACTGGGCAGACGGGTGGCTCAGGCGGCACTGGGCAGACGGGTGGCTCAGGCGGCACTGGGCAGACGGGTGGCTCAGGCGGCACTGGGCAGACGGGTGGCTCAGGCGGCACTGGGCAGACGGGTGGCTCAGGCGGCACTGGGCAGACGGGTGGCTCAGGCGGCACTGGGCAGACGGGTGGCTCAGGCGGCACTGGGCAGACGGGTGGCTCAGGCGGCACTGGGCAGACGGGTGGCTCAGGCGGCACTGGGCAGACGGGTGGCTCAGGCGGCACTGGGCAGACGGGTGGCTCAGGCGGCACTGGGCAGACGGGAAGCTCCGGCAACGCTGGAGAGGAAGGCTCTGGCAGCGCTGGACTGAGTAGCTCTGGCGCCTCTGGACTGAGGGGCGGGAGCTCTGGTAGCGCCGAACAGGCGGGAGACTCCGGTTGCGCTGGAGAGGAGGAAGGCTGGCAAACAGGGGACACCGTGCGCAAGGCTGGTGCCATGTAAGCCGGCCCAAGGAGACGCACTGGAGACCAGATGCGTAGAGCCGGCTTCATGGCACTTGGCTCGATGCCCACTCTAGCCCGGCCGATACGCGGAGCTGGAATATACCGCACCGGGCTATGCACCCGCACTGGGGACACCGTGCGCTTCACAGCATAACACGGTGCCTGCCCGGTCTCTCCAGACCCCCGGTAAGCACAGGAAGTTGGCGCAGGTCTCCTACCTGGCTTCACCACACTTCCTGTGTGCCCCCCCCAATACATTTTTGGGGCTGACTCTCGGGCTTCCATCCACGCTGCCGTGCTGCCTCCTCATACCAGTGCCTCTCCGCCTTCGCCACCTCCAGCTCTTCTTTAGGGCGGGGATATTCTCCAGGCTGTGCCCAGGGTCCTTTACCATCCAACTCATCCTCCCATGTCCATTCCTCTTTTCGCTGCTGTTGCTTGTTACCACGCCGCTTGGTCCTGTTGTGGTGGGTGATTCTGTAACGGTTCTCTTGTTGTGAAGTAGAGGCGGACCAAAAAGCAGCGTGGTGGTTATTCATGTTCTTTAATTCATAAAGACACTATACATGAAATAACTTATAAAACAATAAATGTGCGAAAACCTAAACAGCCCTATCTGGTTCAAACAAAATACAAAATACAAAACAAAGGAAATAAAGGTCAGAACGGGACAAAGGAAAAGTAATATTTCTACCTTTATGGTGATATATCCTCTATTCATTTACAGTGGGGCAAAAAAGTATTTAGTCAGCCACCAATTGTGCAAGTTCTCCCACTTAAAAATATGAGAGGCCTGCAATTTTCATCATAGGTACACTTCAACTATGACAGACAAAATGAGAAAAAAAATCCAGAAAATCACATTGTAGGATTTTTTATGAATTTATTTGCAAATTATGGTGGAAAATAAGTATTTGGTCAATAACAAAAGTTTATCTCAATACTTTGTTATATACCCTTTGTTGGCAATGACAGAGGTCAAACATTTTCTGTAAGTCTTCACAAGGTTTTCACACACTGTTGCTGGTATTTTGGCCCATTCCTCCATGCAGATCTCCTCTAGAGCCGTGATGTTTTGGGGCTGTTGCTGGGCAACACGGACTTTCAACTCCCTCCAAAGATTTTCTATGGGATTGAGATCTGGAGACTGGCCACTCCAGGACCTTGAAATGCTTCTTACGAAGCCACTCCTTCGTTGCCCGGGTGGTGTGTTTGGGATCATTGTCATGTTGAAAGACCCAGCCACGTTTCATCTTCAATGCCCTTGCTGATGGTAGGCTTTGTTACTTTGGTCCCAGCTCTCTGCAGGTCATTCACTAGGTCCCCCCGTGTGGTTCTGGGATTTTTGCTCACCGTTCTTGTGATCATTTTGACCCCACGGGGTGAGATCTTGCGTGGAGCCCCAGATCGAGGGAGATTATCAGTGGTCTTCTATGTCTTCCATTTCCTAATAATTGCTCCCACAGTTGATTTCTTCAAACCAAGCTGCTTACCTATTGCAGATTCAGTCTTCCCAGCCTGGTGCAGGTCTACAATTTTGTTTGACAGCTCTTTGGTCTTGGCCATAGTGGAGTTTGGAGTGTGACTGTTTGAGGTTGTGGACAGGTGTCTTTTGTACTGTTAACAAGTTCAAACAGGTGCCATTAATACCGGTAACGAGTGGAGGACAGAGGAGCCTCTTAAAGAAGAAGTTACAGGTCTGTGAGAGCCAGAAATGTTGCTTGTTTGTAGGTGACCAAATACTTATTTTCCACCATAACTTGCAAATAAATTTATTAAAAATCCTACAATGTGATTATCTGGATTTTTTTTCTCATTTTGTCTGTCATAGTTGAAGTGTACCTATGATTACAGGCCTCTCTCATCTTTTTAAGTGGGAGAAGTTGCACAATTGGTGGCTGACTAAATACTTTTTAGCCCCACTGTATATACATCACCATGAAGATGATCATATTCATATCCATAAAGAGAGTGGTGGGATGAGCAGTAGGCCTACTAGACGGCATCTTAACTGTAAATGTTGCTTTCTTTATCCGACCTTTAGCGACAGTAGTCAATCCAATATTCTCATCAACTTCTTTCCCATTGTTGCCGGCGTCATCAGATTCAAACGCGACATCTTCATCCATCATCCTCAATCTTGGATAGGCATACCCATTAGTATCTACAGCACTTTCACTATCGGACTCACTATTGAATGCCATTGCTGAAGCCACACTCTACCTCCTGCCCCAGGAAACATACACGACTTGGTAAAGACTACTTAAATGAGGATGTGCTGTTTGTTTTTCCTGACCTCCCATTCTTCCTGCAGACATCTTTGAATCTTCATTCAGAGCAGATATTTGTTCAAAGAAATTGTTCAAAGTTGTCAGAGTTGTATGGTTTGTTAAACTTGTAATCAATGTTTTCTGTTTGGCATACATTTTCTAGTGAAAAATCTGAGTCAGCTCCTTCCTGCACGTCTCCAACTCAATCATCAAGTTTGCAGACTACACAACAGTAGTAGGCCTGATTACCAACAACGACGAGACAGCCTACATGGAGGAGGTTAGGGCCCTGGAAGATTGGTGCCAGGAAAATGACCTCTCCCACAATGTCAACAAAATGAAGGAGCTGATCGTGGACTTCAGGAGACAGCAGAGTGAGCACGCCCCCATCCACATCGACGGGGACGCAGTGGAGAAGGTGAAAAGCTTCAAGTTCCTCGGTGTACACATCACTGACAATCTGAAATGGTCCACCCACACAGACAGTGTGGCGAAGAAGGTGCAACAGCACATCTTCAACCTCAGGAGGCTGAATATATGTGCCTTGGCCCCTAAGACCCTCACAAACTTTTACAGATGAACCATTGAGAGCATCCTGTCGGGCTATATCACCGCCTGGTATGTCAACTCCACCGTCCGCAACCACAGGTCTCTCCAGTCACCAGAAGGTGGTGCAGTATGCCCAACGCATCACTGTGGGCACACTGCCTGCCCTCCAGGATATCTACAGTACCCGGTGTCACAGGAAGGCCAAAAAGATCATCAAGAAAATGGCTCTCATGAAGACCGCCATAGGAAAGGAAGACCCAAAATTACCTCAGCTACAGAGGATAAGTTCATTAGAGTTACTAGCCTCAGAAATTGCAGCCCAAATAAATGCTTCACAGAGTTCAAGTAACAGACACATCTCAACATCAACTGTTCAGAGGAGACAGCGTGAATCAGGTCTTCATGGTCGAATTGCTGCAAAGAAACCACTACTAAAAAACACCAATAATAAGAAGAGACTTGCTTTGGCCAAGAAACACGAACAATGGACATTAGACCGGTGGAAATCTGTCCTTTGGTCTGATGAGTCCAAATTGGAAATGTTTGGTTTCAACCGCCGTGTCTTTGTGAGACGCAGAGTAGGTGAACGAATGGTCTCCACATGTTAGACTTGTTGAGTATCTGGTGCATCAGCATTCGTGGGTTCGATTACAGGCTAAAAATGGCCAGAAACAAAGAACTTTCTTCTGAAACTCGTCAGTCTATTATTGTTCTGAGAAATGAAGGCTATTCCATGCATGAAATTGTCAAGAAACAGAAAATCTCGTACAACGCTGTGTACCACTCCCTTCACAGAACAGCGCAAACTGGCCTTAACCAGAATAGAAATAGGAGTGCGAGACCCCAGTGCACAACTGAGCAAGAGGACAAGTACATTAGAGTGTCTAGTTTGAGAAACAGACGCCTCACAAGTCCTCAACTGGCAACTTCATTATATAGTACCCGCAAAACACCAGTCTCAACGTCAACAGTGAAGAGGCGACTCCGGGATGCTGGCCTTCTAGGCAGAGTTCCTCTGTCCAGTGTCTGTGTTCTTTTACCCATCTTAATCTTTTATTTTTATTGGCCAGTCTGAGATATGGCTTTTTCTTTGCAACTCTGCCTAGAAGGCCAGTATCCTGGAGTTGCCTCTTCACTGTTGACGTTGAGACTGGTGTTTTGCGGGTACTATTTAATGAAGCTAACACAACGTACCATTGGAACACAGGAGTGATGGTTACTGATAATGGGCCTCTGTACACCTATGTAGATATTCCATTAAAAAATCTTCCATTTCCAGCTACAGTAGTCATTTACAACATTAACAATGTCTACACTGTATTTCTGATAAATTTGATGTTATTGTAATGGACAAAAAATGTGCTTTTCTTTCAAAAACAAGGACATTTTTAAGTGACCCCAAACTTTGAATGGTAGTGTATAGTGTATGTGTATGCGTCCAATAAAATGTGATTTGAGTCACCACTAGAATAGTTATCTTTACGTTATTGAGTAGGCCTATATCTTTGTTTAATATAATTAATCAAATTATGAATCTAACAATAGAAATCCTTATTATTTTGTAAGAAATGTAAGTTTATTTTACATGTTGCAATAAAGTTGACCAAAGTAGAAGCTCATCTTTTGTTTGTAGGTATTTTCACTTGGTAATGAGTAATACGTAATATCGAAATTGCTCATAGGTGACTATAAAGTTACACATCACTTTCAAAAGCTCAATCCTGTGTAACAAATAGCAACAACCTTGTACTTATGCAGATATTACAGATATAGTTATACTCTGTGGTGTATTAGTGTGTTTATTGTCCCACTTGGGTAACGATTAGATTGTCAGAATGGGTAACGTACTTTGTAGGTACACCATAATTAAAAGTAAGTACACCTTAAGATACACTTAATTTTAACTGGCTAAATCCTGTGTAACGCATAGTAATTACATTGTACTTATACAGATATTACATGTACTCTGTGGAGTACTAGTGTGTTCATTTTTTCACTTGGATGGTGCTTCCAGAAGCTTTAAAATTGGGCCAGGTTGTCAGGATGGGTAACGTACTATATAAGTACACATTAATTACAAGTAAGTACCCCTCAAGATCAGTGGTGGAAAAAGTAGCCAATTGTTATACTTGAGTAAAAGTAAAGATATCTTAATAGAAATGACTCAAGTAAAAGTGAAAGTCAGCCAGTAAAATACTACTTGAGTAAAAGTCTAGAAGTATTTGGTTTTAAATATACTTAAGTATCAAAAGTAAAAGTAAAAGTATGAATAATTTCAAATTCCTTATATTAAGCAAACCACACGGCACCATTGTCTTGTTTTTTTATGTACGGATTTTTTTACAAATTAAGCATTTGTGTTTAGTAAGTCCGCCTGATCAGAGGCAGTAGGGATAGCCAGGGATGTTCTCTTTACAAGTGTGTGAATTGGACTATTTTCCTGTCCTGCTAAGCATTCAAAATGTAATGAGTATTTTTGGGTGTCAGGGAAAATGTATGGAGTAAAAAGTACATTATTTTCTTTAAGAATGTAGTAAAGTAAAAGTAATAAAAATATACAGTGCCTTGCGAAAGTATTCGGCCCCCTTGAACTTTGCGACCTTTTGCCACATTTCAGGCTTCAAACATAAAGATATAAAACTGTATTTTTTTGTGAAGAATCAACAACAAGTGGGACACAATCATGAAGTGGAACGACATTTATTGGATATTTCAAACTTTTTTAACAAATCAAAAACTGAAAAATTGGGCGTGCAAAATTATTCAGCCCCCTTAAGTTAATACTTTGTAGCGCCACCTTTTGCTGCGATTACAGCTGTAAGTCGCTTGGGGTATGTCTCTATCAGTTTTGCACATCGAGAGACTGACATTTTTTCCCATTCCTCCTTGCAAAACAGCTCGAGTTCAGTGAGGTTGGATGGAGAGCATTTGTGAACAGCAGTTTTCAGTTCTTTCCACAGATTCTCGATTTGATTCAGATCTGGACTTTGACTTGGCCATTCTAACACCTGGATATGTTCATTTTTGAACCATTCCATTGTAGATTTTGCTTTATGTTTTGGATCATTGTCTTGTTGGAAGACAAATCTCCGTCCCAGTCTCAGGTCTTTTGCAGACTCCATCAGGTTTTCTTCCAGAATGGTCCTGTATTTGGCTCCATCCATCTTCCCATCAATTTTAACCATCTTCCCTGTCCCTGCTGAAGAAAAGCAGGCCCAAACCATGATGCTGCCACCACCATGTTTGACAGTGGGGATGGTGTGTTCAGCTGTGTTGCTTTTACGCCAAACATAACGTTTTGCATTGTTGCCAAAAAGTTACATTTTGGTTTCATCTGACCAGAGCACCTTCTTCCACATGTTTGGTGTGTCTCCCAGGTGGCTTGTGGCAAACTTTAAACTACACTTTTTATGGATATCTTTAAGAAATGGCTTTCTTCTTGCCACTCTTCCATAAAGGCCAGATTTGTGCAATATACGACTGATTGTTGTCCTATGGACAGAGTCTCCCACCTCAGCTGTAGATCTCTGCAGTTCATCCAGAGTGATCATGGGCCTCTTGGCTGCATCTCTGATCAGTCTTCTCCTTGTATGAGCTGAAAGTTTAGAGGGACGGCCAGGTCTTGGTAGATTTACAGTGGTCTGATACTCCTTCCATTTCAATATTATCGCTTGCACAGTGCTCCTTTGAGATGTTTAAAGCTTGGGAAATCTTTTTGTATCCAAATCCGGCTTTAAACTTCTTCACAACAGTATCTCGGACCTGCCTGGTGTGTTCCTTGTTCTTCATGATGCCGGCCGCAAAACCTTGACCTATAGGGGAGGGTCTGGGTGGGCGTCTGTCCGCGGTGGCGGCTCTGGCGCAGGACGCGGACCCCACTTCACTATTGTCTTAGTCCGCCTCATTGTCCGCCTCCGTGGCTCTCTAACCATGGCAACCCCTCTCAATGACCCCACTGGACAGAGGGGCAGCTCGGGACAGAGGTGCAGCTGCTCGGGACAGAGGGGCGGCTGCTCGGGACAGAGGGGCTCTGGCGCCTCTGGGCTGACTAGGGGCTCTGGCGCCTCTGGGCTGACTAGGGGCTCTGGCGCCTCTGGGCTGACTAGGGGCTCTGGCGCCTCTGGGCTGACTAGGGGCTCTGGCGCCTCTGGGCTGACTAGGGGCTCTGGCGCCTCTGGGCTGACTGGCGGTACCGGCGCCTCTGGGCTGACTGGCGGTACCGGCGGCCCCTGGCTGACTGGCGGCACCGGCGGCCCCTGGCTGACTGGCGGCACCGGCGGCCCCTGGCTGACTGGCGGCACCGGCGGCCCCTGGCTAACTGGCGGCACCGGCGGCCCCTGGCTAACTGGCGGCACCGGCGGCCCCTGGCTAACTGGCGGCACTGGCGGCACTGGGCAGACGGGTGGCTCAGGCGGCACTGGGCAGACGGGTGGCTCAGGCGGCACTGGGCAGACGGGTGGCTCAGGCGGCACTGGGCAGACGGGTGGCTCAGGCGGCACTGGGCAGACGGGTGGCTCAGGCGGCACTGGGCAGACGGGTGGCTCAGGCGGCACTGGGCAGACGGGTGGCTCAGGCGGCACTGGGCAGACGGGTGGCTCAGGCGGCACTGGGCAGACGGGTGGCTCAGGCGGCACTGGGCAGACGGGTGGCTCAGGCGGCACTGGGCAGACGGGTGGCTCAGGCGGCACTGGGCAGACGGGTGGCTCAGGCGGCACTGGGCAGACGGGTGGCTCAGGCGGCACTGGGCAGACGGGAGGCTCCGGCAACGCTGGAGAGGAAGGCTCTGGCGCCTCTGGACTGAGGGGCGGGAGCTCTGGTAGCGCCGAACAGGCGGGAGACTCCGGCTGCGCTGGAGAGGAGGAAGGCTGGCGAACAGGGGACACCGTGCGCAAGGCTGGTGCCATGTAAGCCGGCCCAAGGAGACGCACTGGAGACCAGATGCGTAGAGCCGGCTTCATGGCACTTGGCTCGATGCCCACTCTAGCCCGGCCGATACGCGGAGCTGGAATATACCGCACCGGGCTATGCACCCGCACTGGGGACACCGTGCGCTTCACAGCATAACACGGTGCCTGCCCGGTCTCTCCAGCCCCCCGGTAAGCACAGGAAGTTGGCGCAGGTCTCCTACCTGGCTTCACCACACTTCCTGTGTGCCCCCCCCAATACATTTTTGGGGCTGACTCTCGGGCTTCCATCCACGCTGCCGTGCTGCCTCCTCATACCAGTGCCTCTCCGCCTTCGCCACCTCCAGCTCTTCTTTAGGGCGGGGATATTCTCCAGGCTGTGCCCAGGGTCCTTTACCATCCAACTCATCCTCCCATGTCCATTCCTCTTTTCGCTGCTGTTGCCTGTTACCACGCCACTTGGTCCTGTTGTGGTGGGTGATTCTGTAACGGTTCTCTTGTTGTGAAGTAGAGGCGGACCAAAAAGCAGCGTGGTGGTTATTCATGTTCTTTAATTCATAAAGACACTATACATGAAATAACTAATAAAACAATAAATGTGCGAAAACCTAAACAGCCCTATCTGGTTCAAACACAGAGACAGGAACAATCACCCACAAACACACAGTGAAACCCAGGCTACCTAAGTATGATTCTCAATCAGAGACAACTACTGACACCTGCCTCTGATTGAGAACCATTCTAGGCCGAAACATAGAAATACCCAAAACCTAGAAAAACAAACAGACTGCCCACCCAACTCACGCCCTGACCATACTAAATAAATACAAAACAAAGGAAATAAAGGTCAGAACGTGACAAAGGAAAAGTAATATTTCTACCTTTATGGTGATATATCCTCTATTCATTTACAGTAGGGCAAAAAAGTATTTAGTCAGCCACCAATTGTGCAACTTCTCCCACTTAAAAATATGAGAGACCTGCAATTTTCATCATAGGTACACTTCAACTATGACAGACAAAATGAGAAAAAAAATCCAGAAAATCACATTGTAGGATTTTTTAATGAATTTATTTGCAAATTATGGTGGAAAATAAGTATTTGGTCAATAACAAAAGTTTATCTCAATACTTTGTTATATACCCTTTGTTGGCAATGACAGAGGTCAAACATTTTCTGTAAGTCTTCACAAGGTTTTCACACACTGTTGCTGGTATTTTGGCCCATTCCTCCATGCAGATCTCCTCTAGAGCCGTGATGTTTTGGGGCTGTTGCTGGGCAACACGGACTTTCAACTCCCTCCAAAGATTTTCTATGGGATTGAGATCTGGAGACTGGCCACTCCAGGACCTTGAAATGCTTCTTACGAAGCCACTCCTTCGTTGCCCGGGTGGTGTGTTTGGGATCATTGTCATGTTGAAAGACCCAGCCACGTTTCATCTTCAATGCCCTTGCTGATGGTAGGCTTTGTTACTTTGGTCCCAGCTCTATTTTGCTCACCGTTCTTGTGATCATTTTGACCCCACGGGGTGAGATCTTGCGTGGAGCCCCAGATCGAGGGAGATTATCAGTGGTCTTGTATGTCTTCCATTTCCTAATAATTGCTCCCACAGTTGATTTCTTCAAACCAAGCTGCTTACCTATTGCAGATTCAGTCTTCCCAGCCTGGTGCAGGTCTACAATTTTGTTTGACAGCTCTTTGGTCTTGGCCATAGTGGAGTTTGGAGTGTGACTGTTTGAGGTTGTGGACAGGTGTCTTTTGTACTGATAACAAGTTCAAACAGGTGCCATTAATACCGGTAACGAGTGGAGGACAGAGGAGCCTCTTAAAGAAGAAGTTACAGGTCTGTGAGAGCCAGAAATGTTGCTTGTTTGTAGGTGACCAAATACTTATTTTCCACCATAACTTGCAAATAAATTAATTAAAAATCCTACAATGTGATTATCTGGATTTTTTTTCTCATTTTGTCTGTCATAGTTGAAGTGTACCTATGATGAAAATTACAGGCCTCTCTCATCTTTTTAAGTGGGAGAAGTTGCACAATTGGTGGCTGACTAAATACTTTTTAGCCCCACTGTATATACATCACCATGAAGATGATCATATTCATATCCATAAAGAGAGTGGTGGGATGAGCAGTAGGCCTACTAGACGGCATCTTAACTGTAAATGTTGCTTTCTTTATCCGACCTTTAGCGACAGTAGTCAATCCAATATTCTCATCAACTTCTTTCCCATTGTTGCCGGCGTCATCAGATTCAAACGCGACATCTTCATCCATCATCCTCAATCTTGGATAGGCATACCCATTAGTATCTACAGCACTTTCACTATCGGACTCACTATTGAATGCCATCGCTGAAGCCACACTCTACCTCCTGCCCCAGGAAACATACACGACTTGGTAAAGACTACTTAAATGAGGATGTGCTGTTTGTTTTTCCTGACCTCCCATTCTTCCTGCAGACATCTTTGAATCTTCTTTCAGAGCAGATATTTGTTCAAAGAAACTGTTCAAAGTTGTCAGAGTTGTATGGTTTGTTAAACTTGTAATCAATGTTTTCTGTTTGGCATACATTTTCTAGTGAAAAATCTGAGTCAGCTCCTTCCTGCATGTCTCCAACTCAATCATCAAGTTTGCAGACTACACAACAGTAGTAGGCCTGATTACCAACAACGACGAGACAGCCTACATGGAGGAGGTTAGGGCCCTGGAGGATTGGTGCCAGGAAAATGACCTCTCCCACAATGTCAACAAAATGAAGGAGCTGATCGTGGACTTCAGGAGACAGCAGAGTGAGCACGCCCCCATCCACATCGACGGGGACGCAGTGGAGAAGGTGAAAAGCTTCAAGTTCCTCGGTGTACACATCACTGACAATCTGAAATGGTCCACCCACACAGACAGTGTGGCGAAGAAGGTGCAACAGCACATCTTCAACCTCAGGAGGCTGAATATATGTGTCTTGGCCCCTAAGACCCTCACAAACTTTTACAGATGAACCATTGAGAGCATCCTGTCGGGCTATATCACCGCCTGGTATGGCAACTCCACCGTCCGCAACCACAGGGCTCTCCAGTCACCAGAAGGTGGTGCAGTATGCCCAACGCATCACCGTGGGCACACTGCCTGCCCTCCAGGATATCTACAGTACCCGGTGTCACAGGAAGGCCAAGAAGATCATCAAGAAAAATGGCTCTCATGAAGACCGCCATAGGAAAGGAAGACCCAAAATTACCTCAGCTACAGAGGATAAGTTCATTAGAGTTACTAGCCTCAGAAATTGCAGCCCAAATAAATGCTTCACAGAGTTCAAGTAACAGACACATCTCAACATCAACTGTTCAGAGGAGACAGCGTGAATCAGGTCTTCATGGTCGAATTGCTGCAAAGAAACCACTACTAAAAAACACCAATAATAAGAAGAGACTTGCTTTGGCCAAGAAACACGAACAATGGACATTAGACCGGTGGAAATCTGTCCTTTGGTCTGATGAGTCCAAATTGGAAATGTTTGGTTTCAACCGCCGTGTCTTTGTGAGACGCAGAGTAGGTGAACGAATGGTCTCCACATGTTAGACTTGTTGAGTATCTGATGCATCAGCATTTGTGGGTTCGATTACAGGCTAAAAATGGCCAGAAACAAAGAACTTTCTTCTGAAACTCGTCAGTCTATTATTGTTCTGAGAAATGAAGGCTATTCCATGCATGAAATTGTCAAGAAACAGAAAATCTCGTACAACGCTGTGTACCACTCCCTTCACAGAACAGCGCAAACTGGCCTTAACCAGAATAGAAAGAGGAGTGCGAGACCCCAGTGCACAACTGAGCAAGAGGACAAGTACATTAGAGTGTCTAGTTTGAGAAACAGACGCCTCACAAGTCCTCAACTGGCAACTTCATTATATAGTACCCGCAAAACACCAGTCTCAACGTCAACAGTGAAGAGGCGACTCCGGGATGCTGGCCTTCTAGGCAGAGTTCCTCTGTCCAGTGTCTGTGTTCTTTTACCCATCTTAATCTTTTATTTTTATTGGCCAGTCTGAGATATGGCTTTTTCTTTGCAACTCTGCCTAGAAGGCCAGTATCCTGGAGTTGCCTCTTCACTGTTGACGTTGAGACTGGTGTTTTGCGGGTACTATTTAATGAAGCTAACACAACGTACCATTGGAACACAGGAGTGATGGTTACTGATAATGGGCCTCTGTACACCTATGTAGATATTCCATTAAAAAATCTTCCATTTCCAGCTACAGTAGTCATTTACAACATTAACAATGTCTACACTGTATTTCTGATAAATTTGATGTTATTGTAATGGACAAAAAATGTGCTTTTCTTTCAAAAACAAGGACATTTTTAAGTGACCCCAAACTTTGAATGGTAGTGTATAGTGTATGTGTATGCGTCCAATAAAATGTGATTTGAGTCACCACTAGAATAGTTATCTTTACGTTATTGAGTAGGCCTATATCTTTGTTTAATATAATTAATCCAATTATGAATCTAACAATAGAAATCCTTATTATTTTGTAAGAAATGTAAGTTTATTTTACATGTTGCAATAAAGTTGACCAAAGTAGAAGCTCATCTTTTGTTTGTAGGTATTTTCACTTGGTAATGAGTAATACGTAATATCGAAATTGCTCATAGGTGACTATAAAGTTACACATCACTTTCAAAAGCTCAATCCTGTGTAACAAATAGCAACAACCTTGTACTTATGCAGATATTACAGATATAGTTATACTCTGTGGTGTATTAGTGTGTTTATTGTCCCACTTGGGTAACGATTAGATTGTCAGAATGGGTAACGTACTTTGTAGGTACACCATAATTAAAAGTAAGTACACCTTAAGATACACTTAATTTTAACTGGCTAAATCCTGTGTAACGCATAGTAATTACATTGTACTTATACAGATATTACATGTACTCTGTGGAGTACTAGTGTGTTCATTTTTTCACTTGGATGGTGCTTCCAGAAGCTTTAAAATTGGGCCAGGTTGTCAGGATGGGTAACGTACTATATAAGTACACATTAATTACAAGTAAGTACCCCTCAAGATCAGTGGTGGAAAAAGTAGCCAATTGTTATACTTGAGTAAAAGTAAAGATATCTTAATAGAAATGACTCAAGTAAAAGTGAAAGTCAGCCAGTAAAATACTACTTGAGTAAAAGTCTAGAAGTATTTGGTTTTAAATATACTTAAGTATCAAAAGTAAAAGTAAAAGTATGAATAATTTCAAATTCCTTATATTAAGCAAACCACACGGCACCATTGTCTTGTTTTTTTATGTACGGATTTTTTTACAAATTAAGCATTTGTGTTTAGTAAGTCCGCCTGATCAGAGGCAGTAGGGATAGCCAGGGATGTTCTCTTTACAAGTGTGTGAATTGGACTATTTTCCTGTCCTGCTAAGCATTCAAAATGTAATGAGTATTTTTGGGTGTCAGGGAAAATGTATGGAGTAAAAAGTACATTATTTTCTTTAAGAATGTAGTAAAGTAAAAGTAATAAAAATATACAGTGCCTTGCGAAAGTATTCGGCCCCCTTGAACTTTGCGACCTTTTGCCACATTTCAGGCTTCAAACATAAAGATATAAAACTGTATTTTTTTGTGAAGAATCAACAACAAGTGGGACACAATCATGAAGTGGAACGACATTTATTGGATATTTCAAACTTTTTTAACAAATCAAAAACTGAAAAATTGGGCGTGCAAAATTATTCAGCCCCCTTAAGTTAATACTTTGTAGCGCCACCTTTTGCTGCGATTACAGCTGTAAGTCGCTTGGGGTATGTCTCTATCAGTTTTGCACATCGAGAGACTGACATTTTTTCCCATTCCTCCTTGCAAAACAGCTCGAGTTCAGTGAGGTTGGATGGAGAGCATTTGTGAACAGCAGTTTTCAGTTCTTTCCACAGATTCTCGATTTGATTCAGATCTGGACTTTGACTTGGCCATTCTAACACCTGGATATGTTCATTTTTGAACCATTCCATTGTAGATTTTGCTTTATGTTTTGGATCATTGTCTTGTTGGAAGACAAATCTCCGTCCCAGTCTCAGGTCTTTTGCAGACTCCATCAGGTTTTCTTCCAGAATGGTCCTGTATTTGGCTCCATCCATCTTCCCATCAATTTTAACCATCTTCCCTGTCCCTGCTGAAGAAAAGCAGGCCCAAACCATGATGCTGCCACCACCATGTTTGACAGTGGGGATGGTGTGTTCAGCTGTGTTGCTTTTACGCCAAACATAACGTTTTGCATTGTTGCCAAAAAGTTACATTTTGGTTTCATCTGACCAGAGCACCTTCTTCCACATGTTTGGTGTGTCTCCCAGGTGGCTTGTGGCAAACTTTAAACTACACTTTTTATGGATATCTTTAAGAAATGGCTTTCTTCTTGCCACTCTTCCATAAAGGCCAGATTTGTGCAATATACGACTGATTGTTGTCCTATGGACAGAGTCTCCCACCTCAGCTGTAGATCTCTGCAGTTCATCCAGAGTGATCATGGGCCTCTTGGCTGCATCTCTGATCAGTCTTCTCCTTGTATGAGCTGAAAGTTTAGAGGGACGGCCAGGTCTTGGTAGATTTACAGTGGTCTGATACTCCTTCCATTTCAATATTATCGCTTGCACAGTGCTCCTTTGAGATGTTTAAAGCTTGGGAAATCTTTTTGTATCCAAATCCGGCTTTAAACTTCTTCACAACAGTATCTCGGACCTGCCTGGTGTGTTCCTTGTTCTTCATGATGCCGGCCGCAAAACCTTGACCTATAGGGGAGGGTCTGGGTGGGCGTCTGTCCGCGGTGGCGGCTCTGGCGCAGGACGCGGACCCCACTTCACTATTGTCTTAGTCCGCCTCATTGTCCGCCTCCGTGGCTCTCTAACCATGGCAACCCCTCTCAATGACCCCACTGGACAGAGGGGCAGCTCGGGACAGAGGTGCAGCTGCTCGGGACAGAGGGGCGGCTGCTCGGGACAGAGGGGCTCTGGCGCCTCTGGGCTGACTAGGGGCTCTGGCGCCTCTGGGCTGACTAGGGGCTCTGGCGCCTCTGGGCTGACTAGGGGCTCTGGCGCCTCTGGGCTGACTAGGGGCTCTGGCGCCTCTGGGCTGACTAGGGGCTCTGGCGCCTCTGGGCTGACTGGCGGTACCGGCGCCTCTGGGCTGACTGGCGGTACCGGCGGCCCCTGGCTGACTGGCGGCACCGGCGGCCCCTGGCTGACTGGCGGCACCGGCGGCCCCTGGCTGACTGGCGGCACCGGCGGCCCCTGGCTAACTGGCGGCACCGGCGGCCCCTGGCTAACTGGCGGCACCGGCGGCCCCTGGCTAACTGGCGGCACTGGCGGCACTGGGCAGACGGGTGGCTCAGGCGGCACTGGGCAGACGGGTGGCTCAGGCGGCACTGGGCAGACGGGTGGCTCAGGCGGCACTGGGCAGACGGGTGGCTCAGGCGGCACTGGGCAGACGGGTGGCTCAGGCGGCACTGGGCAGACGGGTGGCTCAGGCGGCACTGGGCAGACGGGTGGCTCAGGCGGCACTGGGCAGACGGGTGGCTCAGGCGGCACTGGGCAGACGGGTGGCTCAGGCGGCACTGGGCAGACGGGTGGCTCAGGCGGCACTGGGCAGACGGGTGGCTCAGGCGGCACTGGGCAGACGGGTGGCTCAGGCGGCACTGGGCAGACGGGTGGCTCAGGCGGCACTGGGCAGACGGGAGGCTCCGGCAACGCTGGAGAGGAAGGCTCTGGCGCCTCTGGACTGAGGGGCGGGAGCTCTGGTAGCGCCGAACAGGCGGGAGACTCCGGCTGCGCTGGAGAGGAGGAAGGCTGGCGAACAGGGGACACCGTGCGCAAGGCTGGTGCCATGTAAGCCGGCCCAAGGAGACGCACTGGAGACCAGATGCGTAGAGCCGGCTTCATGGCACTTGGCTCGATGCCCACTCTAGCCCGGCCGATACGCGGAGCTGGAATATACCGCACCGGGCTATGCACCCGCACTGGGGACACCGTGCGCTTCACAGCATAACACGGTGCCTGCCCGGTCTCTCCAGCCCCCCGGTAAGCACAGGAAGTTGGCGCAGGTCTCCTACCTGGCTTCACCACACTTCCTGTGTGCCCCCCCCAATACATTTTTGGGGCTGACTCTCGGGCTTCCATCCACGCTGCCGTGCTGCCTCCTCATACCAGTGCCTCTCCGCCTTCGCCACCTCCAGCTCTTCTTTAGGGCGGGGATATTCTCCAGGCTGTGCCCAGGGTCCTTTACCATCCAACTCATCCTCCCATGTCCATTCCTCTTTTCGCTGCTGTTGCCTGTTACCACGCCACTTGGTCCTGTTGTGGTGGGTGATTCTGTAACGGTTCTCTTGTTGTGAAGTAGAGGCGGACCAAAAAGCAGCGTGGTGGTTATTCATGTTCTTTAATTCATAAAGACACTATACATGAAATAACTAATAAAACAATAAATGTGCGAAAACCTAAACAGCCCTATCTGGTTCAAACACAGAGACAGGAACAATCACCCACAAACACACAGTGAAACCCAGGCTACCTAAGTATGATTCTCAATCAGAGACAACTACTGACACCTGCCTCTGATTGAGAACCATTCTAGGCCGAAACATAGAAATACCCAAAACCTAGAAAAACAAACAGACTGCCCACCCAACTCACGCCCTGACCATACTAAATAAATACAAAACAAAGGAAATAAAGGTCAGAACGTGACAAAGGAAAAGTAATATTTCTACCTTTATGGTGATATATCCTCTATTCATTTACAGTAGGGCAAAAAAGTATTTAGTCAGCCACCAATTGTGCAACTTCTCCCACTTAAAAATATGAGAGACCTGCAATTTTCATCATAGGTACACTTCAACTATGACAGACAAAATGAGAAAAAAAATCCAGAAAATCACATTGTAGGATTTTTTAATGAATTTATTTGCAAATTATGGTGGAAAATAAGTATTTGGTCAATAACAAAAGTTTATCTCAATACTTTGTTATATACCCTTTGTTGGCAATGACAGAGGTCAAACATTTTCTGTAAGTCTTCACAAGGTTTTCACACACTGTTGCTGGTATTTTGGCCCATTCCTCCATGCAGATCTCCTCTAGAGCCGTGATGTTTTGGGGCTGTTGCTGGGCAACACGGACTTTCAACTCCCTCCAAAGATTTTCTATGGGATTGAGATCTGGAGACTGGCCACTCCAGGACCTTGAAATGCTTCTTACGAAGCCACTCCTTCGTTGCCCGGGTGGTGTGTTTGGGATCATTGTCATGTTGAAAGACCCAGCCACGTTTCATCTTCAATGCCCTTGCTGATGGTAGGCTTTGTTACTTTGGTCCCAGCTCTATTTTGCTCACCGTTCTTGTGATCATTTTGACCCCACGGGGTGAGATCTTGCGTGGAGCCCCAGATCGAGGGAGATTATCAGTGGTCTTGTATGTCTTCCATTTCCTAATAATTGCTCCCACAGTTGATTTCTTCAAACCAAGCTGCTTACCTATTGCAGATTCAGTCTTCCCAGCCTGGTGCAGGTCTACAATTTTGTTTGACAGCTCTTTGGTCTTGGCCATAGTGGAGTTTGGAGTGTGACTGTTTGAGGTTGTGGACAGGTGTCTTTTGTACTGATAACAAGTTCAAACAGGTGCCATTAATACCGGTAACGAGTGGAGGACAGAGGAGCCTCTTAAAGAAGAAGTTACAGGTCTGTGAGAGCCAGAAATGTTGCTTGTTTGTAGGTGACCAAATACTTATTTTCCACCATAACTTGCAAATAAATTAATTAAAAATCCTACAATGTGATTATCTGGATTTTTTTTCTCATTTTGTCTGTCATAGTTGAAGTGTACCTATGATGAAAATTACAGGCCTCTCTCATCTTTTTAAGTGGGAGAAGTTGCACAATTGGTGGCTGACTAAATACTTTTTAGCCCCACTGTATATACATCACCATGAAGATGATCATATTCATATCCATAAAGAGAGTGGTGGGATGAGCAGTAGGCCTACTAGACGGCATCTTAACTGTAAATGTTGCTTTCTTTATCCGACCTTTAGCGACAGTAGTCAATCCAATATTCTCATCAACTTCTTTCCCATTGTTGCCGGCGTCATCAGATTCAAACGCGACATCTTCATCCATCATCCTCAATCTTGGATAGGCATACCCATTAGTATCTACAGCACTTTCACTATCGGACTCACTATTGAATGCCATCGCTGAAGCCACACTCTACCTCCTGCCCCAGGAAACATACACGACTTGGTAAAGACTACTTAAATGAGGATGTGCTGTTTGTTTTTCCTGACCTCCCATTCTTCCTGCAGACATCTTTGAATCTTCTTTCAGAGCAGATATTTGTTCAAAGAAACTGTTCAAAGTTGTCAGAGTTGTATGGTTTGTTAAACTTGTAATCAATGTTTTCTGTTTGGCATACATTTTCTAGTGAAAAATCTGAGTCAGCTCCTTCCTGCATGTCTCCAACTCAATCATCAAGTTTGCAGACTACACAACAGTAGTAGGCCTGATTACCAACAACGACGAGACAGCCTACATGGAGGAGGTTAGGGCCCTGGAGGATTGGTGCCAGGAAAATGACCTCTCCCACAATGTCAACAAAATGAAGGAGCTGATCGTGGACTTCAGGAGACAGCAGAGTGAGCACGCCCCCATCCACATCGACGGGGACGCAGTGGAGAAGGTGAAAAGCTTCAAGTTCCTCGGTGTACACATCACTGACAATCTGAAATGGTCCACCCACACAGACAGTGTGGCGAAGAAGGTGCAACAGCACATCTTCAACCTCAGGAGGCTGAATATATGTGTCTTGGCCCCTAAGACCCTCACAAACTTTTACAGATGAACCATTGAGAGCATCCTGTCGGGCTATATCACCGCCTGGTATGGCAACTCCACCGTCCGCAACCACAGGGCTCTCCAGTCACCAGAAGGTGGTGCAGTATGCCCAACGCATCACCGTGGGCACACTGCCTGCCCTCCAGGATATCTACAGTACCCGGTGTCACAGGAAGGCCAAGAAGATCATCAAGAAAAATGGCTCTCATGAAGACCGCCATAGGAAAGGAAGACCCAAAATTACCTCAGCTACAGAGGATAAGTTCATTAGAGTTACTAGCCTCAGAAATTGCAGCCCAAATAAATGCTTCACAGAGTTCAAGTAACAGACACATCTCAACATCAACTGTTCAGAGGAGACAGCGTGAATCAGGTCTTCATGGTCGAATTGCTGCAAAGAAACCACTACTAAAAAACACCAATAATAAGAAGAGACTTGCTTTGGCCAAGAAACACGAACAATGGACATTAGACCGGTGGAAATCTGTCCTTTGGTCTGATGAGTCCAAATTGGAAATGTTTGGTTTCAACCGCCGTGTCTTTGTGAGACGCAGAGTAGGTGAACGAATGGTCTCCACATGTTAGACTTGTTGAGTATCTGATGCATCAGCATTTGTGGGTTCGATTACAGGCTAAAAATGGCCAGAAACAAAGAACTTTCTTCTGAAACTCGTCAGTCTATTATTGTTCTGAGAAATGAAGGCTATTCCATGCATGAAATTGTCAAGAAACAGAAAATCTCGTACAACGCTGTGTACCACTCCCTTCACAGAACAGCGCAAACTGGCCTTAACCAGAATAGAAAGAGGAGTGCGAGACCCCAGTGCACAACTGAGCAAGAGGACAAGTACATTAGAGTGTCTAGTTTGAGAAACAGACGCCTCACAAGTCCTCAACTGGCAACTTCATTATATAGTACCCGCAAAACACCAGTCTCAACGTCAACAGTGAAGAGGCGACTCCGGGATGCTGGCCTTCTAGGCAGAGTTCCTCTGTCCAGTGTCTGTGTTCTTTTACCCATCTTAATCTTTTATTTTTATTGGCCAGTCTGAGATATGGCTTTTTCTTTGCAACTCTGCCTAGAAGGCCAGTATCCTGGAGTTGCCTCTTCACTGTTGACGTTGAGACTGGTGTTTTGCGGGTACTATTTAATGAAGCTAACACAACGTACCATTGGAACACAGGAGTGATGGTTACTGATAATGGGCCTCTGTACACCTATGTAGATATTCCATTAAAAAATCTTCCATTTCCAGCTACAGTAGTCATTTACAACATTAACAATGTCTACACTGTATTTCTGATAAATTTGATGTTATTGTAATGGACAAAAAATGTGCTTTTCTTTCAAAAACAAGGACATTTTTAAGTGACCCCAAACTTTGAATGGTAGTGTATAGTGTATGTGTATGCGTCCAATAAAATGTGATTTGAGTCACCACTAGAATAGTTATCTTTACGTTATTGAGTAGGCCTATATCTTTGTTTAATATAATTAATCCAATTATGAATCTAACAATAGAAATCCTTATTATTTTGTAAGAAATGTAAGTTTATTTTACATGTTGCAATAAAGTTGACCAAAGTAGAAGCTCATCTTTTGTTTGTAGGTATTTTCACTTGGTAATGAGTAATACGTAATATCGAAATTGCTCATAGGTGACTATAAAGTTACACATCACTTTCAAAAGCTCAATCCTGTGTAACAAATAGCAACAACCTTGTACTTATGCAGATATTACAGATATAGTTATACTCTGTGGTGTATTAGTGTGTTTATTGTCCCACTTGGGTAACGATTAGATTGTCAGAATGGGTAACGTACTTTGTAGGTACACCATAATTAAAAGTAAGTACACCTTAAGATACACTTAATTTTAACTGGCTAAATCCTGTGTAACGCATAGTAATTACATTGTACTTATACAGATATTACATGTACTCTGTGGAGTACTAGTGTGTTCATTTTTTCACTTGGATGGTGCTTCCAGAAGCTTTAAAATTGGGCCAGGTTGTCAGGATGGGTAACGTACTATATAAGTACACATTAATTACAAGTAAGTACCCCTCAAGATCAGTGGTGGAAAAAGTAGCCAATTGTTATACTTGAGTAAAAGTAAAGATATCTTAATAGAAATGACTCAAGTAAAAGTGAAAGTCAGCCAGTAAAATACTACTTGAGTAAAAGTCTAGAAGTATTTGGTTTTAAATATACTTAAGTATCAAAAGTAAAAGTAAAAGTATGAATAATTTCAAATTCCTTATATTAAGCAAACCACACGGCACCATTGTCTTGTTTTTTTATGTACGGATTTTTTTACAAATTAAGCATTTGTGTTTAGTAAGTCCGCCTGATCAGAGGCAGTAGGGATAGCCAGGGATGTTCTCTTTACAAGTGTGTGAATTGGACTATTTTCCTGTCCTGCTAAGCATTCAAAATGTAATGAGTATTTTTGGGTGTCAGGGAAAATGTATGGAGTAAAAAGTACATTATTTTCTTTAAGAATGTAGTAAAGTAAAAGTAATAAAAATATACAGTGCCTTGCGAAAGTATTCGGCCCCCTTGAACTTTGCGACCTTTTGCCACATTTCAGGCTTCAAACATAAAGATATAAAACTGTATTTTTTTGTGAAGAATCAACAACAAGTGGGACACAATCATGAAGTGGAACGACATTTATTGGATATTTCAAACTTTTTTAACAAATCAAAAACTGAAAAATTGGGCGTGCAAAATTATTCAGCCCCCTTAAGTTAATACTTTGTAGCGCCACCTTTTGCTGCGATTACAGCTGTAAGTCGCTTGGGGTATGTCTCTATCAGTTTTGCACATCGAGAGACTGACATTTTTTCCCATTCCTCCTTGCAAAACAGCTCGAGTTCAGTGAGGTTGGATGGAGAGCATTTGTGAACAGCAGTTTTCAGTTCTTTCCACAGATTCTCGATTTGATTCAGATCTGGACTTTGACTTGGCCATTCTAACACCTGGATATGTTCATTTTTGAACCATTCCATTGTAGATTTTGCTTTATGTTTTGGATCATTGTCTTGTTGGAAGACAAATCTCCGTCCCAGTCTCAGGTCTTTTGCAGACTCCATCAGGTTTTCTTCCAGAATGGTCCTGTATTTGGCTCCATCCATCTTCCCATCAATTTTAACCATCTTCCCTGTCCCTGCTGAAGAAAAGCAGGCCCAAACCATGATGCTGCCACCACCATGTTTGACAGTGGGGATGGTGTGTTCAGCTGTGTTGCTTTTACGCCAAACATAACGTTTTGCATTGTTGCCAAAAAGTTACATTTTGGTTTCATCTGACCAGAGCACCTTCTTCCACATGTTTGGTGTGTCTCCCAGGTGGCTTGTGGCAAACTTTAAACTACACTTTTTATGGATATCTTTAAGAAATGGCTTTCTTCTTGCCACTCTTCCATAAAGGCCAGATTTGTGCAATATACGACTGATTGTTGTCCTATGGACAGAGTCTCCCACCTCAGCTGTAGATCTCTGCAGTTCATCCAGAGTGATCATGGGCCTCTTGGCTGCATCTCTGATCAGTCTTCTCCTTGTATGAGCTGAAAGTTTAGAGGGACGGCCAGGTCTTGGTAGATTTACAGTGGTCTGATACTCCTTCCATTTCAATATTATCGCTTGCACAGTGCTCCTTTGAGATGTTTAAAGCTTGGGAAATCTTTTTGTATCCAAATCCGGCTTTAAACTTCTTCACAACAGTATCTCGGACCTGCCTGGTGTGTTCCTTGTTCTTCATGATGCCGGCCGCAAAACCTTGACCTATAGGGGAGGGTCTGGGTGGGCGTCTGTCCGCGGTGGCGGCTCTGGCGCAGGACGCGGACCCCACTTCACTATTGTCTTAGTCCGCCTCATTGTCCGCCTCCGTGGCTCTCTAACCATGGCAACCCCTCTCAATGACCCCACTGGACAGAGGGGCAGCTCGGGACAGAGGTGCAGCTGCTCGGGACAGAGGGGCGGCTGCTCGGGACAGAGGGGCTCTGGCGCCTCTGGGCTGACTAGGGGCTCTGGCGCCTCTGGGCTGACTAGGGGCTCTGGCGCCTCTGGGCTGACTAGGGGCTCTGGCGCCTCTGGGCTGACTAGGGGCTCTGGCGCCTCTGGGCTGACTAGGGGCTCTGGCGCCTCTGGGCTGACTGGCGGTACCGGCGCCTCTGGGCTGACTGGCGGTACCGGCGGCCCCTGGCTGACTGGCGGCACCGGCGGCCCCTGGCTGACTGGCGGCACCGGCGGCCCCTGGCTGACTGGCGGCACCGGCGGCCCCTGGCTAACTGGCGGCACCGGCGGCCCCTGGCTAACTGGCGGCACCGGCGGCCCCTGGCTAACTGGCGGCACTGGCGGCACTGGGCAGACGGGTGGCTCAGGCGGCACTGGGCAGACGGGTGGCTCAGGCGGCACTGGGCAGACGGGTGGCTCAGGCGGCACTGGGCAGACGGGTGGCTCAGGCGGCACTGGGCAGACGGGTGGCTCAGGCGGCACTGGGCAGACGGGTGGCTCAGGCGGCACTGGGCAGACGGGTGGCTCAGGCGGCACTGGGCAGACGGGTGGCTCAGGCGGCACTGGGCAGACGGGTGGCTCAGGCGGCACTGGGCAGACGGGTGGCTCAGGCGGCACTGGGCAGACGGGTGGCTCAGGCGGCACTGGGCAGACGGGAGGCTCCGGCAACGCTGGAGAGGAAGGCTCTGGCGCCTCTGGACTGAGGGGCGGGAGCTCTGGTAGCGCCGAACAGGCGGGAGACTCCGGCTGCGCTGGAGAGGAGGAAGGCTGGCGAACAGGGGACACCGTGCGCAAGGCTGGTGCCATGTAAGCCGGCCCAAGGAGACGCACTGGAGACCAGATGCGTAGAGCCGGCTTCATGGCACTTGGCTCGATGCCCACTCTAGCCCGGCCGATACGCGGAGCTGGAATATACCGCACCGGGCTATGCACCCGCACTGGGGACACCGTGCGCTTCACAGCATAACACGGTGCCTGCCCGGTCTCTCCAGCCCCCCGGTAAGCACAGGAAGTTGGCGCAGGTCTCCTACCTGGCTTCACCACACTTCCTGTGTGCCCCCCCCAATACATTTTTGGGGCTGACTCTCGGGCTTCCATCCACGCTGCCGTGCTGCCTCCTCATACCAGTGCCTCTCCGCCTTCGCCACCTCCAGCTCTTCTTTAGGGCGGGGATATTCTCCAGGCTGTGCCCAGGGTCCTTTACCATCCAACTCATCCTCCCATGTCCATTCCTCTTTTCGCTGCTGTTGCCTGTTACCACGCCACTTGGTCCTGTTGTGGTGGGTGATTCTGTAACGGTTCTCTTGTTGTGAAGTAGAGGCGGACCAAAAAGCAGCGTGGTGGTTATTCATGTTCTTTAATTCATAAAGACACTATACATGAAATAACTAATAAAACAATAAATGTGCGAAAACCTAAACAGCCCTATCTGGTTCAAACACAGAGACAGGAACAATCACCCACAAACACACAGTGAAACCCAGGCTACCTAAGTATGATTCTCAATCAGAGACAACTACTGACACCTGCCTCTGATTGAGAACCATTCTAGGCCGAAACATAGAAATACCCAAAACCTAGAAAAACAAACAGACTGCCCACCCAACTCACGCCCTGACCATACTAAATAAATACAAAACAAAGGAAATAAAGGTCAGAACGTGACAAAGGAAAAGTAATATTTCTACCTTTATGGTGATATATCCTCTATTCATTTACAGTAGGGCAAAAAAGTATTTAGTCAGCCACCAATTGTGCAACTTCTCCCACTTAAAAATATGAGAGACCTGCAATTTTCATCATAGGTACACTTCAACTATGACAGACAAAATGAGAAAAAAAATCCAGAAAATCACATTGTAGGATTTTTTAATGAATTTATTTGCAAATTATGGTGGAAAATAAGTATTTGGTCAATAACAAAAGTTTATCTCAATACTTTGTTATATACCCTTTGTTGGCAATGACAGAGGTCAAACATTTTCTGTAAGTCTTCACAAGGTTTTCACACACTGTTGCTGGTATTTTGGCCCATTCCTCCATGCAGATCTCCTCTAGAGCCGTGATGTTTTGGGGCTGTTGCTGGGCAACACGGACTTTCAACTCCCTCCAAAGATTTTCTATGGGATTGAGATCTGGAGACTGGCCACTCCAGGACCTTGAAATGCTTCTTACGAAGCCACTCCTTCGTTGCCCGGGTGGTGTGTTTGGGATCATTGTCATGTTGAAAGACCCAGCCACGTTTCATCTTCAATGCCCTTGCTGATGGTAGGCTTTGTTACTTTGGTCCCAGCTCTATTTTGCTCACCGTTCTTGTGATCATTTTGACCCCACGGGGTGAGATCTTGCGTGGAGCCCCAGATCGAGGGAGATTATCAGTGGTCTTGTATGTCTTCCATTTCCTAATAATTGCTCCCACAGTTGATTTCTTCAAACCAAGCTGCTTACCTATTGCAGATTCAGTCTTCCCAGCCTGGTGCAGGTCTACAATTTTGTTTGACAGCTCTTTGGTCTTGGCCATAGTGGAGTTTGGAGTGTGACTGTTTGAGGTTGTGGACAGGTGTCTTTTGTACTGATAACAAGTTCAAACAGGTGCCATTAATACCGGTAACGAGTGGAGGACAGAGGAGCCTCTTAAAGAAGAAGTTACAGGTCTGTGAGAGCCAGAAATGTTGCTTGTTTGTAGGTGACCAAATACTTATTTTCCACCATAACTTGCAAATAAATTAATTAAAAATCCTACAATGTGATTATCTGGATTTTTTTTCTCATTTTGTCTGTCATAGTTGAAGTGTACCTATGATGAAAATTACAGGCCTCTCTCATCTTTTTAAGTGGGAGAAGTTGCACAATTGGTGGCTGACTAAATACTTTTTAGCCCCACTGTATATACATCACCATGAAGATGATCATATTCATATCCATAAAGAGAGTGGTGGGATGAGCAGTAGGCCTACTAGACGGCATCTTAACTGTAAATGTTGCTTTCTTTATCCGACCTTTAGCGACAGTAGTCAATCCAATATTCTCATCAACTTCTTTCCCATTGTTGCCGGCGTCATCAGATTCAAACGCGACATCTTCATCCATCATCCTCAATCTTGGATAGGCATACCCATTAGTATCTACAGCACTTTCACTATCGGACTCACTATTGAATGCCATCGCTGAAGCCACACTCTACCTCCTGCCCCAGGAAACATACACGACTTGGTAAAGACTACTTAAATGAGGATGTGCTGTTTGTTTTTCCTGACCTCCCATTCTTCCTGCAGACATCTTTGAATCTTCTTTCAGAGCAGATATTTGTTCAAAGAAACTGTTCAAAGTTGTCAGAGTTGTATGGTTTGTTAAACTTGTAATCAATGTTTTCTGTTTGGCATACATTTTCTAGTGAAAAATCTGAGTCAGCTCCTTCCTGCATGTCTCCAACTCAATCATCAAGTTTGCAGACTACACAACAGTAGTAGGCCTGATTACCAACAACGACGAGACAGCCTACATGGAGGAGGTTAGGGCCCTGGAGGATTGGTGCCAGGAAAATGACCTCTCCCACAATGTCAACAAAATGAAGGAGCTGATCGTGGACTTCAGGAGACAGCAGAGTGAGCACGCCCCCATCCACATCGACGGGGACGCAGTGGAGAAGGTGAAAAGCTTCAAGTTCCTCGGTGTACACATCACTGACAATCTGAAATGGTCCACCCACACAGACAGTGTGGCGAAGAAGGTGCAACAGCACATCTTCAACCTCAGGAGGCTGAATATATGTGTCTTGGCCCCTAAGACCCTCACAAACTTTTACAGATGAACCATTGAGAGCATCCTGTCGGGCTATATCACCGCCTGGTATGGCAACTCCACCGTCCGCAACCACAGGGCTCTCCAGTCACCAGAAGGTGGTGCAGTATGCCCAACGCATCACCGTGGGCACACTGCCTGCCCTCCAGGATATCTACAGTACCCGGTGTCACAGGAAGGCCAAGAAGATCATCAAGAAAAATGGCTCTCATGAAGACCGCCATAGGAAAGGAAGACCCAAAATTACCTCAGCTACAGAGGATAAGTTCATTAGAGTTACTAGCCTCAGAAATTGCAGCCCAAATAAATGCTTCACAGAGTTCAAGTAACAGACACATCTCAACATCAACTGTTCAGAGGAGACAGCGTGAATCAGGTCTTCATGGTCGAATTGCTGCAAAGAAACCACTACTAAAAAACACCAATAATAAGAAGAGACTTGCTTTGGCCAAGAAACACGAACAATGGACATTAGACCGGTGGAAATCTGTCCTTTGGTCTGATGAGTCCAAATTGGAAATGTTTGGTTTCAACCGCCGTGTCTTTGTGAGACGCAGAGTAGGTGAACGAATGGTCTCCACATGTTAGACTTGTTGAGTATCTGATGCATCAGCATTTGTGGGTTCGATTACAGGCTAAAAATGGCCAGAAACAAAGAACTTTCTTCTGAAACTCGTCAGTCTATTATTGTTCTGAGAAATGAAGGCTATTCCATGCATGAAATTGTCAAGAAACAGAAAATCTCGTACAACGCTGTGTACCACTCCCTTCACAGAACAGCGCAAACTGGCCTTAACCAGAATAGAAAGAGGAGTGCGAGACCCCAGTGCACAACTGAGCAAGAGGACAAGTACATTAGAGTGTCTAGTTTGAGAAACAGACGCCTCACAAGTCCTCAACTGGCAACTTCATTATATAGTACCCGCAAAACACCAGTCTCAACGTCAACAGTGAAGAGGCGACTCCGGGATGCTGGCCTTCTAGGCAGAGTTCCTCTGTCCAGTGTCTGTGTTCTTTTACCCATCTTAATCTTTTATTTTTATTGGCCAGTCTGAGATATGGCTTTTTCTTTGCAACTCTGCCTAGAAGGCCAGTATCCTGGAGTTGCCTCTTCACTGTTGACGTTGAGACTGGTGTTTTGCGGGTACTATTTAATGAAGCTAACACAACGTACCATTGGAACACAGGAGTGATGGTTACTGATAATGGGCCTCTGTACACCTATGTAGATATTCCATTAAAAAATCTTCCATTTCCAGCTACAGTAGTCATTTACAACATTAACAATGTCTACACTGTATTTCTGATCAATTTGATGTTATTGTAATGGACAAAAAATGTGCTTTTCTTTCAAAAACAAGGACATTTTTAAGTGACCCCAAACTTTGAATGGTAGTGTATAGTGTATGTGTATGCGTCCAATAAAATGTGATTTGAGTCACCACTAGAATAGTTATCTTTACGTTATTGAGTAGGCCTATATCTTTGTTTAATATAATTAATCAAATTATGAATCTAACAATAGAAATCCTTATTATTTTGTAAGAAATGTAAGTTTATTTTACATGTTGCAATAAAGTTGACCAAAGTAGAAGCTCATCTTTTGTTTGTAGGTATTTTCACTTGGTAATGAGTAATACGTAATATCGAAATTGCTCATAGGTGACTATAAAGTTACACATCACTTTCAAAAGCTCAATCCTGTGTAACAAATAGCAACAACCTTGTACTTATGCAGATATTACAGATATAGTTATACTCTGTGGTGTATTAGTGTGTTTATTGTCCCACTTGGGTAACGATTAGATTGTCAGAATGGGTAACGTACTTTGTAGGTACACCATAATTAAAAGTAAGTACACCTTAAGATACACTTAATTTTAACTGGCTAAATCCTGTGTAACGCATAGTAATTACATTGTACTTATACAGATATTACATGTACTCTGTGGAGTACTAGTGTGTTCATTTTTTCACTTGGATGGTGCTTCCAGAAGCTTTAAAATTGGGCCAGGTTGTCAGGATGGGTAACGTACTATATAAGTACACATTAATTACAAGTAAGTACCCCTCAAGATCAGTGGTGGAAAAAGTAGCCAATTGTTATACTTGAGTAAAAGTAAAGATATCTTAATAGAAATGACTCAAGTAAAAGTGAAAGTCAGCCAGTAAAATACTACTTGAGTAAAAGTCTAGAAGTATTTGGTTTTAAATATACTTAAGTATCAAAAGTAAAAGTAAAAGTATGAATAATTTCAAATTCCTTATATTAAGCAAACCACACGGCACCATTGTCTTGTTTTTTTATGTACGGATTTTTTTACAAATTAAGCATTTGTGTTTAGTAAGTCCGCCTGATCAGAGGCAGTAGGGATAGCCAGGGATGTTCTCTTTACAAGTGTGTGAATTGGACTATTTTCCTGTCCTGCTAAGCATTCAAAATGTAATGAGTATTTTTGGGTGTCAGGGAAAATGTATGGAGTAAAAAGTACATTATTTTCTTTAAGAATGTAGTAAAGTAAAAGTAATAAAAATATACAGTGCCTTGCGAAAGTATTCGGCCCCCTTGAACTTTGCGACCTTTTGCCACATTTCAGGCTTCAAACATAAAGATATAAAACTGTATTTTTTTGTGAAGAATCAACAACAAGTGGGACACAATCATGAAGTGGAACGACATTTATTGGATATTTCAAACTTTTTTAACAAATCAAAAACTGAAAAATTGGGCGTGCAAAATTATTCAGCCCCCTTAAGTTAATACTTTGTAGCGCCACCTTTTGCTGCGATTACAGCTGTAAGTCGCTTGGGGTATGTCTCTATCAGTTTTGCACATCGAGAGACTGACATTTTTTCCCATTCCTCCTTGCAAAACAGCTCGAGTTCAGTGAGGTTGGATGGAGAGCATTTGTGAACAGCAGTTTTCAGTTCTTTCCACAGATTCTCGATTTGATTCAGATCTGGACTTTGACTTGGCCATTCTAACACCTGGATATGTTCATTTTTGAACCATTCCATTGTAGATTTTGCTTTATGTTTTGGATCATTGTCTTGTTGGAAGACAAATCTCCGTCCCAGTCTCAGGTCTTTTGCAGACTCCATCAGGTTTTCTTCCAGAATGGTCCTGTATTTGGCTCCATCCATCTTCCCATCAATTTTAACCATCTTCCCTGTCCCTGCTGAAGAAAAGCAGGCCCAAACCATGATGCTGCCACCACCATGTTTGACAGTGGGGATGGTGTGTTCAGCTGTGTTGCTTTTACGCCAAACATAACGTTTTGCATTGTTGCCAAAAAGTTACATTTTGGTTTCATCTGACCAGAGCACCTTCTTCCACATGTTTGGTGTGTCTCCCAGGTGGCTTGTGGCAAACTTTAAACTACACTTTTTATGGATATCTTTAAGAAATGGCTTTCTTCTTGCCACTCTTCCATAAAGGCCAGATTTGTGCAATATACGACTGATTGTTGTCCTATGGACAGAGTCTCCCACCTCAGCTGTAGATCTCTGCAGTTCATCCAGAGTGATCATGGGCCTCTTGGCTGCATCTCTGATCAGTCTTCTCCTTGTATGAGCTGAAAGTTTAGAGGGACGGCCAGGTCTTGGTAGATTTACAGTGGTCTGATACTCCTTCCATTTCAATATTATCGCTTGCACAGTGCTCCTTTGAGATGTTTAAAGCTTGGGAAATCTTTTTGTATCCAAATCCGGCTTTAAACTTCTTCACAACAGTATCTCGGACCTGCCTGGTGTGTTCCTTGTTCTTCATGATGCCGGCCGCAAAACCTTGACCTATAGGGGAGGGTCTGGGTGGGCGTCTGTCCGCGGTGGCGGCTCTGGCGCAGGACGCGGACCCCACTTCACTATTGTCTTAGTCCGCCTCATTGTCCGCCTCCGTGGCTCTCTAACCATGGCAACCCCTCTCAATGACCCCACTGGACAGAGGGGCAGCTCGGGACAGAGGTGCAGCTGCTCGGGACAGAGGGGCGGCTGCTCGGGACAGAGGGGCTCTGGCGCCTCTGGGCTGACTAGGGGCTCTGGCGCCTCTGGGCTGACTAGGGGCTCTGGCGCCTCTGGGCTGACTAGGGGCTCTGGCGCCTCTGGGCTGACTAGGGGCTCTGGCGCCTCTGGGCTGACTAGGGGCTCTGGCGCCTCTGGGCTGACTGGCGGTACCGGCGCCTCTGGGCTGACTGGCGGTACCGGCGGCCCCTGGCTGACTGGCGGCACCGGCGGCCCCTGGCTGACTGGCGGCACCGGCGGCCCCTGGCTGACTGGCGGCACCGGCGGCCCCTGGCTAACTGGCGGCACCGGCGGCCCCTGGCTAACTGGCGGCACCGGCGGCCCCTGGCTAACTGGCGGCACCGGCGGCCCCTGGCTAACTGGCGGCACTGGCGGCACTGGGCAGACGGGTGGCTCAGGCGGCACTGGGCAGACGGGTGGCTCAGGCGGCACTGGGCAGACGGGTGGCTCAGGCGGCACTGGGCAGACGGGTGGCTCAGGCGGCACTGGGCAGACGGGTGGCTCAGGCGGCACTGGGCAGACGGGTGGCTCAGGCGGCACTGGGCAGACGGGTGGCTCAGGCGGCACTGGGCAGACGGGTGGCTCAGGCGGCACTGGGCAGACGGGTGGCTCAGGCGGCACTGGGCAGACGGGTGGCTCAGGCGGCACTGGGCAGACGGGTGGCTCAGGCGGCACTGGGCAGACGGGTGGCTCAGGCGGCACTGGGCAGACGGGTGGCTCAGGCGGCACTGGGCAGACGGGTGGCTCAGGCGGCACTGGGCAGACGGGAGGCTCCGGCAACGCTGGAGAGGAAGGCTCTGGCGCCTCTGGACTGAGGGGCGGGAGCTCTGGTAGCGCCGAACAGGCGGGAGACTCCGGCTGCGCTGGAGAGGAGGAAGGCTGGCGAACAGGGGACACCGTGCGCAAGGCTGGTGCCATGTAAGCCGGCCCAAGGAGACGCACTGGAGACCAGATGCGTAGAGCCGGCTTCATGGCACTTGGCTCGATGCCCACTCTAGCCCGGCCGATACGCGGAGCTGGAATATACCGCACCGGGCTATGCACCCGCACTGGGGACACCGTGCGCTTCACAGCATAACACGGTGCCTGCCCGGTCTCTCCAGCCCCCCGGTAAGCACAGGAAGTTGGCGCAGGTCTCCTACCTGGCTTCACCACACTTCCTGTGTGCCCCCCCCAATACATTTTTGGGGCTGACTCTCGGGCTTCCATCCACGCTGCCGTGCTGCCTCCTCATACCAGTGCCTCTCCGCCTTCGCCACCTCCAGCTCTTCTTTAGGGCGGGGATATTCTCCAGGCTGTGCCCAGGGTCCTTTACCATCCAACTCATCCTCCCATGTCCATTCCTCTTTTCGCTGCTGTTGCCTGTTACCACGCCACTTGGTCCTGTTGTGGTGGGTGATTCTGTAACGGTTCTCTTGTTGTGAAGTAGAGGCGGACCAAAAAGCAGCGTGGTGGTTATTCATGTTCTTTAATTCATAAAGACACTATACATGAAATAACTAATAAAACAATAAATGTGCGAAAACCTAAACAGCCCTATCTGGTTCAAACACAGAGACAGGAACAATCACCCACAAACACACAGTGAAACCCAGGCTACCTAAGTATGATTCTCAATCAGAGACAACTACTGACACCTGCCTCTGATTGAGAACCATTCTAGGCCGAAACATAGAAATACCCAAAACCTAGAAAAACAAACAGACTGCCCACCCAACTCACGCCCTGACCATACTAAATAAATACAAAACAAAGGAAATAAAGGTCAGAACGTGACAAAGGAAAAGTAATATTTCTACCTTTATGGTGATATATCCTCTATTCATTTACAGTAGGGCAAAAAAGTATTTAGTCAGCCACCAATTGTGCAACTTCTCCCACTTAAAAATATGAGAGACCTGCAATTTTCATCATAGGTACACTTCAACTATGACAGACAAAATGAGAAAAAAAATCCAGAAAATCACATTGTAGGATTTTTTAATGAATTTATTTGCAAATTATGGTGGAAAATAAGTATTTGGTCAATAACAAAAGTTTATCTCAATACTTTGTTATATACCCTTTGTTGGCAATGACAGAGGTCAAACATTTTCTGTAAGTCTTCACAAGGTTTTCACACACTGTTGCTGGTATTTTGGCCCATTCCTCCATGCAGATCTCCTCTAGAGCCGTGATGTTTTGGGGCTGTTGCTGGGCAACACGGACTTTCAACTCCCTCCAAAGATTTTCTATGGGATTGAGATCTGGAGACTGGCCACTCCAGGACCTTGAAATGCTTCTTACGAAGCCACTCCTTCGTTGCCCGGGTGGTGTGTTTGGGATCATTGTCATGTTGAAAGACCCAGCCACGTTTCATCTTCAATGCCCTTGCTGATGGTAGGCTTTGTTACTTTGGTCCCAGCTCTATTTTGCTCACCGTTCTTGTGATCATTTTGACCCCACGGGGTGAGATCTTGCGTGGAGCCCCAGATCGAGGGAGATTATCAGTGGTCTTGTATGTCTTCCATTTCCTAATAATTGCTCCCACAGTTGATTTCTTCAAACCAAGCTGCTTACCTATTGCAGATTCAGTCTTCCCAGCCTGGTGCAGGTCTACAATTTTGTTTGACAGCTCTTTGGTCTTGGCCATAGTGGAGTTTGGAGTGTGACTGTTTGAGGTTGTGGACAGGTGTCTTTTGTACTGATAACAAGTTCAAACAGGTGCCATTAATACCGGTAACGAGTGGAGGACAGAGGAGCCTCTTAAAGAAGAAGTTACAGGTCTGTGAGAGCCAGAAATGTTGCTTGTTTGTAGGTGACCAAATACTTATTTTCCACCATAACTTGCAAATAAATTAATTAAAAATCCTACAATGTGATTATCTGGATTTTTTTTCTCATTTTGTCTGTCATAGTTGAAGTGTACCTATGATGAAAATTACAGGCCTCTCTCATCTTTTTAAGTGGGAGAAGTTGCACAATTGGTGGCTGACTAAATACTTTTTAGCCCCACTGTATATACATCACCATGAAGATGATCATATTCATATCCATAAAGAGAGTGGTGGGATGAGCAGTAGGCCTACTAGACGGCATCTTAACTGTAAATGTTGCTTTCTTTATCCGACCTTTAGCGACAGTAGTCAATCCAATATTCTCATCAACTTCTTTCCCATTGTTGCCGGCGTCATCAGATTCAAACGCGACATCTTCATCCATCATCCTCAATCTTGGATAGGCATACCCATTAGTATCTACAGCACTTTCACTATCGGACTCACTATTGAATGCCATCGCTGAAGCCACACTCTACCTCCTGCCCCAGGAAACATACACGACTTGGTAAAGACTACTTAAATGAGGATGTGCTGTTTGTTTTTCCTGACCTCCCATTCTTCCTGCAGACATCTTTGAATCTTCTTTCAGAGCAGATATTTGTTCAAAGAAACTGTTCAAAGTTGTCAGAGTTGTATGGTTTGTTAAACTTGTAATCAATGTTTTCTGTTTGGCATACATTTTCTAGTGAAAAATCTGAGTCAGCTCCTTCCTGCATGTCTCCAACTCAATCATCAAGTTTGCAGACTACACAACAGTAGTAGGCCTGATTACCAACAACGACGAGACAGCCTACATGGAGGAGGTTAGGGCCCTGGAGGATTGGTGCCAGGAAAATGACCTCTCCCACAATGTCAACAAAATGAAGGAGCTGATCGTGGACTTCAGGAGACAGCAGAGTGAGCACGCCCCCATCCACATCGACGGGGACGCAGTGGAGAAGGTGAAAAGCTTCAAGTTCCTCGGTGTACACATCACTGACAATCTGAAATGGTCCACCCACACAGACAGTGTGGCGAAGAAGGTGCAACAGCACATCTTCAACCTCAGGAGGCTGAATATATGTGTCTTGGCCCCTAAGACCCTCACAAACTTTTACAGATGAACCATTGAGAGCATCCTGTCGGGCTATATCACCGCCTGGTATGGCAACTCCACCGTCCGCAACCACAGGGCTCTCCAGTCACCAGAAGGTGGTGCAGTATGCCCAACGCATCACCGTGGGCACACTGCCTGCCCTCCAGGATATCTACAGTACCCGGTGTCACAGGAAGGCCAAGAAGATCATCAAGAAAAATGGCTCTCATGAAGACCGCCATAGGAAAGGAAGACCCAAAATTACCTCAGCTACAGAGGATAAGTTCATTAGAGTTACTAGCCTCAGAAATTGCAGCCCAAATAAATGCTTCACAGAGTTCAAGTAACAGACACATCTCAACATCAACTGTTCAGAGGAGACAGCGTGAATCAGGTCTTCATGGTCGAATTGCTGCAAAGAAACCACTACTAAAAAACACCAATAATAAGAAGAGACTTGCTTTGGCCAAGAAACACGAACAATGGACATTAGACCGGTGGAAATCTGTCCTTTGGTCTGATGAGTCCAAATTGGAAATGTTTGGTTTCAACCGCCGTGTCTTTGTGAGACGCAGAGTAGGTGAACGAATGGTCTCCACATGTTAGACTTGTTGAGTATCTGATGCATCAGCATTTGTGGGTTCGATTACAGGCTAAAAATGGCCAGAAACAAAGAACTTTCTTCTGAAACTCGTCAGTCTATTATTGTTCTGAGAAATGAAGGCTATTCCATGCATGAAATTGTCAAGAAACAGAAAATCTCGTACAACGCTGTGTACCACTCCCTTCACAGAACAGCGCAAACTGGCCTTAACCAGAATAGAAAGAGGAGTGCGAGACCCCAGTGCACAACTGAGCAAGAGGACAAGTACATTAGAGTGTCTAGTTTGAGAAACAGACGCCTCACAAGTCCTCAACTGGCAACTTCATTATATAGTACCCGCAAAACACCAGTCTCAACGTCAACAGTGAAGAGGCGACTCCGGGATGCTGGCCTTCTAGGCAGAGTTCCTCTGTCCAGTGTCTGTGTTCTTTTACCCATCTTAATCTTTTATTTTTATTGGCCAGTCTGAGATATGGCTTTTTCTTTGCAACTCTGCCTAGAAGGCCAGTATCCTGGAGTTGCCTCTTCACTGTTGACGTTGAGACTGGTGTTTTGCGGGTACTATTTAATGAAGCTAACACAACGTACCATTGGAACACAGGAGTGATGGTTACTGATAATGGGCCTCTGTACACCTATGTAGATATTCCATTAAAAAATCTTCCATTTCCAGCTACAGTAGTCATTTACAACATTAACAATGTCTACACTGTATTTCTGATAAATTTGATGTTATTGTAATGGACAAAAAATGTGCTTTTCTTTCAAAAACAAGGACATTTTTAAGTGACCCCAAACTTTGAATGGTAGTGTATAGTGTATGTGTATGCGTCCAATAAAATGTGATTTGAGTCACCACTAGAATAGTTATCTTTACGTTATTGAGTAGGCCTATATCTTTGTTTAATATAATTAATCAAATTATGAATCTAACAATAGAAATCCTTATTATTTTGTAAGAAATGTAAGTTTATTTTACATGTTGCAATAAAGTTGACCAAAGTAGAAGCTCATCTTTTGTTTGTAGGTATTTTCACTTGGTAATGAGTAATACGTAATATCGAAATTGCTCATAGGTGACTATAAAGTTACACATCACTTTCAAAAGCTCAATCCTGTGTAACAAATAGCAACAACCTTGTACTTATGCAGATATTACAGATATAGTTATACTCTGTGGTGTATTAGTGTGTTTATTGTCCCACTTGGGTAACGATTAGATTGTCAGAATGGGTAACGTACTTTGTAGGTACACCATAATTAAAAGTAAGTACACCTTAAGATACACTTAATTTTAACTGGCTAAATCCTGTGTAACGCATAGTAATTACATTGTACTTATACAGATATTACATGTACTCTGTGGAGTACTAGTGTGTTCATTTTTTCACTTGGATGGTGCTTCCAGAAGCTTTAAAATTGGGCCAGGTTGTCAGGATGGGTAACGTACTATATAAGTACACATTAATTACAAGTAAGTACCCCTCAAGATCAGTGGTGGAAAAAGTAGCCAATTGTTATACTTGAGTAAAAGTAAAGATATCTTAATAGAAATGACTCAAGTAAAAGTGAAAGTCAGCCAGTAAAATACTACTTGAGTAAAAGTCTAGAAGTATTTGGTTTTAAATATACTTAAGTATCAAAAGTAAAAGTAAAAGTATAAATCATTTCAAATTCCTTATATTAAGCAAACCACACGGCACCATTGTCTTGTTTTTTTTATGTACGGATAGCCAGGGACACATTCCAACACTCAGACTTTTTTTTACAAATTAAGCCTTTGTGTTTAGTAAGTCCGCCTGATCAGAGGCAGTAGGGATAGCCAGGGATGTTCTCTTTACAAGTGTGTGAATTGGACTATTTTCCTGTCCTGCTAAGCATTCAAAATGTAATGAGTACTTTTGGGTGTCAGGGAAAATGTATGGAGTAAAAAGTACATTATTTTCTTTAAGAATGTAGTAAAGTAAAAGTAATAAAAATATAAATAGTAAAGTAAAGTACAGATACCACCAGTAGTAGCACTTGAAAGTATTTTTACATAAGTACTTTACACCCCTGCTAAAGATACACTTAATTTCAACTAGCTAAATACTGTCTAACACCTAGTAATTGGATTGTGTTATTCTGTGGTGTACTTGTGGGTTTATCTTCTTACTTGAATGGCAAGGAGATTCGGGTTTTCATAATGGGTAGCGTAAACATTAATTATATATTATTTTTGTATTATAATCTGGGACGACACCCGTATGGTAGACCCCATTCAGTGAGGTTGATTTATATATAGCTGTCACACCCTGATCTGTTTCACCTATCTTGTGCTTGTTTCCACCCCCTACCAGGTGTCTCCCATTTGTCCCTTATTATCTTCTGTGTATTTATACCTGTGTTTTCTGTTTGTCTGTTGTCAGTTCGTCTTGTCCCATCAAGTCCTACCAGCATATTCCCGTGCTCTAGTTTTTGCTAGTCTTCCCAGTTCTGACCGTCCTGATCCAGATTGAAGGGTTGGTAGTTAGAGCCTATTGAGCCTCCAACCGTTGTAATCTCGGAAACCCAGTGTATCTGTCCACAAGAGATTACAATCTTGTGACAGTTATTACTGAATCAGATGCAGCTGAGAAGAAACTAAACACTAAATTGGTGAATTTAAACACTAAATTAGTACATTTAGTGGAAACTTGTCCCTTTGTAACAAACATGGTACAAGCATTTGTTGTTACACCTCTGTAATTACAGACTGCAATTACCACCAGTTACATGTTATTACAATGTAACTGAGTTATTATAATTAACTACGACACCTGTTACATGTAATTACACTGTAATAAGGACCCCTTAGTATTAAGTTTTACCTTTTATACTTCATATTGCAAATGTTCTTTAAATTCCTCTAGCAACACCAGGTTGGTTGCCAAATACACATGCTGGGAGGTGAGAACAAAAGTTTGGTTGGGCATTTGAATAAGACGAACGTTTTTCAATGTGACACCGCGCCGGCGCAGTGAGATCCACGTGGTTGAAAAGCAGTATCTGATTGAAATGGAGGACACGGAGAGGCATAGCAGATAATGCTCGATTTTTACATAGCTAGGTTCATCAACGACGTTTTATAATAGTACTTTGTCAAACTTAAACTGCCAGTATGGGGAAGTCCAAGGTAAGCGGTTAAGTAGTTGTTGGCTAACGTTAGCTATAGTATCTAGTTATTGACAAGATTCAGATTATTGTAATTATATTGGAGGTCGTCTCATCGGCATGTGGACGTGTAGCTAGGTGGATAAAATGATGTTTTTATGAGAATATCTGAACAATGATTAAAATATTTGTAACTGATTACATCCACAACGGCTACAGTACCTGCGTTAGCTCGTAACGTAGAAAAGTATATTGGCCAGCAAAACTAACGTGTTAATTCAATTTCAGACCAAAAACCAGAAGAAGTCACGTTTGAGTGCGAACCATGTGGCGGAAGAGGTGTTCGGTGCGGTCCCTCACTCCTTCGTGTTTCACCGTGGCCAAGTCGGCAAGAATGTCGGTCAGCTAGTTGAGGACATGCGGCGGGTCATGGAGCCCTTCACTGCAGAATCCCTTAAGGTCCGTTTGTTCATGTCATGAAACGCTAAACTAGTATTTATAACGGACTTGAATCAGAGTGAAGTTACTGCAATCCAGATGTTGTTACTTAATATATTTTGTGAATTTATGAAACGAATCATAATTCTGTGATCTTGCACTGCTCTGAGCCTGTACATACATGTGCTCATAATGGATTTGATGGCTTGCCTGCGTGTGATTGACAGGTGAGGAAGAAGAATGTGCTGAAGGACTTTGTGGCTGTAGCTGGACCACTGGGAGTGACACACTTCATGATCTTCACCAAGACGCCCAGTAGTGTCAACATGGTAAATAAGTCTGCCAACTCCAAGGGTGTATTAATCTCTGAAACCGTTTGACTGTTTAAGAACCAAACTAAACTGGGAGGGACATACTTGAATTTGTCCAGTAGAAACTCTTGTTTTTTTGTCTGAGGTACTTTTTATTTTTTTATGTTTGGAGTAAACTATTTTGCAACAGAATCGGCGTAATGAATACACTCATGTTGCTTTACTGTACTATGAGGGGCTTTAACAGTAGACACAGTCCCTATTTTTACAGCTGCTCTGTAAACCCTTGGCCTTTCAAAGGGAATATCTTTATGATTTATCACTATTGATCAATGGAGTATATGCTGCGTCAGCCACCTCCTTGGTTATCCAATTGCTGATGCAGATGATTGAGTTATGAGAATATCTGAATTCATGATTAAGATGTTTTATCACTGATGCATCAATATCTACAGTTGTGCTGTTTCCCAGGTCCTAATGGTAAATGAGTGAGTGTTTGAGATTTTTTTTCTTTCTTCCAGAGGCTTGCTCGGCTGCCCAAAGGCCCTATGCTCCATTTCCGGGTGACCAAAGTGAGTACACAAACCCAAATGACTTACTGGGAGAAATGGGCTCAAAGGATGACAGATTTTGATGTGACTGTTTGGTGATATATGTTCAAAGTAAACGCACTGATGAGCCCCAATACTAGAAACAAGCAAATATAGGGTTTTGGGCTTCAATTGCTTTTCCTGAATATGGTCTTTCTCATTTTCAGTACTCCCTTATTAAAGATGTGGTCTCGTCACTGAAGAGGCACAGAATGCATGAACAGCAGTTCACACATCATGCACTGCTGGTCCTCAATAACTTTGGCTCAGAGGGCATGCATGTCAAACTTATGGCCACCATGTTCCAAAACATGTTCCCTTCCATCAATGTGCACAAGGTATGTCAAAGGCAGCAATACCTGGATTTTTTGCTGGATTGAGGATTTGTGAAATATGATGATAGTATAGTCTTCTGATTATCTGTGACGATCACTCAAAAGTAAACGCTTTCTGATATACCACAATCCTTTTATCCTTTATTATTATATTGATGAGAATTGGGTTAGTATGCATTTTAACAGGTTTGCTTCTTGTAGGTAGCCCTCAACGCCATAAAGAGATGTGTTTTGGTGAACTACGATCCAGTGTCTCAAGAAATTGAATTTCGCCATTAGTACGTATACAATATGTTTTGTGCACTCATTTTAATTCAAGGTGGCTTGGTTACTCTATAGGAGGACTGCTTGGGCTCAGAGGATGACACGTTGTGAATTGACTGTTTAGTGATGTATATTCAAAGTAAACGCACTGATGCACCCATCATGCAGGATCCTGTAGCTGACTAAATGGTTCAGATCACACTCAACCATGTCCTTCTCGCTGTCCCCCTCTGCAGCAGCCTGAAAGTAGTCCCTGTGGGCATGAGTAGAGGAGTGAAGAAGCTGATGCAGGAAAAGTTCCCCAACATGAGCAAGTTTGAGGACATCAGTGAGCTGCTGATGAAGTAAGAGCCCTGGTTGTTGTAGTCCTAGCAGACTGCAGAGTATCTCCTGCTGTACTTGATCTGTTTGGGTTCTCGGTATTGCTTTGAAGAATTTGAGCTGTATCATAAAGTTATTTGGGTGATACTTCCTTGTCTTTGTTGGCTGTGACGTGAGCGACCTACAAAGTAATTCTGATTTGGCCAGCTGTTATGTGTTCTCTTACCCTGCTAACTTTCTTTCAGGGGTGCTAATCTTTCAGAAAGTGAAGCAGAGCAAGATGGAGATCACAACATAACGGAACTGCCACAGATCTACTCCGGGCGTGGTAACATGGCGTCTCAACAGAGCGCTGTGAGACTGACTGAGGTGATTACCATGGTGACTTAGTGGCTGATCTTAATAATATTACATTGTAACCAGCGTTTCAATAGAATTGTCTACTCCTGTGTTGGCAGTGACTATAAATGCTAGGTTTATAGCATCAGTTTGTCTTGTCATTTTCTGTCCGTGGGATGTACATGATGAAAAGATATCTATGATTACCTGTGATATTTCACAAAAGTAAACGCTTACTGACACATCCTGACATTTATCACCATGGTGCCTTCAGCGGTTGATCCTACTGATGTGACATTGTAAACAGTTCTAGTAGGTTTCTACAGCGTCAGTTTGTTTTCTCTTCAGATTGGCCCACGCATCACCATGCAGCTGGTGAAGATCGAGGAGGGAATGGGAGAGGGGAACATACTCTACCATGCAGTCAGTAAGTACACCTGTCAGTTTCCTGTTGATTTAGATGTCTATGGGATGTACATGATGAAAAGATAACAATGATTACCTGTGATATTTCAACAACATAAAAGTAAACGCTTACTGACACATCCACCGAGAATGGTTGTTTCTGTTGATTGGTCATGGTGAAATGTTGATACAGGCCCTCAATGTATTTTCTGATAGTCGCCAAGACTGAGGAAGAGCTTCAGGAGATCCTGATCCGAAAAGAGGCGCAGATGAAAGAAAAGCAGGAACGGAAGAAAAAACAAGAGCAGGATGTTGCCCAAAAGAAAGCGTTACGGGAGGAGAACAAGTGAGCGTTATAGCACATTGTAACTGCTATTCATTCCAACTGAGTTGGAGTGGAACAGTGATGTTTTTTTCTGTAATGTCAGGAAAAGAAGCATGGCAGGCATCAAGAGGAAGCGCCAGGAGGAGGAAGAGCATGACCCTGAAGTGGAGGATCCTGGAAACCAGGATAACAGGCCTCCGGTTGTTGAATCTGACGACGAGGCAGAGTACTACAGACAGGCTGTAGGGGAGGAGCCAGATGAAGGTAAGTACTCTTTCAGTACTGAACCAAGTCTCTACAGTTTGTGTTTTGTTGTACTATATTTTTGTGCTACTTTGACCGACAAAAGCACATTCTATATTGTTCTCCCTCCCCCATCTAGATATGTTCCCTGCAGCCAAGAGGAGGCAAAGACCTGAAAGGCCCTCAGGAGGACCCTTCAAGAAGAGGAAACCGTTCTCTGGTGACGACAGAAAAAACAAATATGGTTCCAAGTCACCTCATAGGTCTGGTCCAGGAGGGAAACCCAGAGACCGAATGGAGGGTGACAGGGACAGGAAAGAGGGAAAGAAATTTGGGGGTGGGGGCAAATCTTTTGGAAAGATGTCACCTGGGGGCAAGACGTTTGCAGGAAAGAAATTTGGGGATGGGGGCAAACAGTTTGGAGGGAAGAAATTTGGTGATAGGGATAAAAGATTTGGAGGAAAGTCTGAGCGGGGAAAGAAATTTGGGGGTGATGGGGGTTCTAAGTTTAAGGGCAAACCTCGTCCTGGTGGTTTCAAGAAGGGTCCGGGAGGGGCGAAGGGGGGCTTCAAACAGAGGAAGGGGAAGAGCTGAGCTTCATAACCCTTCGAAAGCCTGGACTGATGCATGCTGAGCGCTCTACCCTGGTAGAACACCAGATGGCAGTATTGACTCACTATTGTGGTCTGCAGTTTCTGATCAACATGAACAGGAATGTATTCCTTCATGATATGACTTAATTATTGCTACAAGTCAGCTGGAGGACTGGATGAAAATGCAATGATGTAATTTTGTACCTTGTGAACATGTTTATATAAATGTTATAAGCGTTGGCAAATAAATTGCTGGATGCAAAGTACAGCTCAATTGTGTGTAGCCTTTTTTTCTTGGGGCTGGCTCGTGTCGTCTCTGCCACAGGCTTTCACCTCAAAGTGTGAGCGTTAACTGGAGCCGAGGCTGGTGAGCATGCGACTTGAGTTGTGACATTTTCATTTGGTACTGTGCTACAAATAGAACAAGGGGCATGCAGTGTTAGTCACACTTCTTGAAAATGCCTACGAAGGGGTTGATTTGTGAGGGTGGCGGAAGGTCAAAAAGGGAAGTGACTGCTTTAAATCTTTACATGTAACGAACCAATCATAGGAAGTTCTACTGGTCTCTGTGAACATCTACCCCAGGAACTGTAGCCTTATCTGTCAATGAGTAAGTACTAATCTGGCTTTATTCTGAGGTCATTGCCGTTATACATTTAAATATCTGTAAAGTGTACATTTTGTGAATGTGACTTTTTATAATTGACCTGCCTGTTTTTGAGTACTGGTGCATACTTCGGGTTTTTGTGTCTGTTGAGTAGACAGACGTCAAACGGTCTTGTGGATTTTCTTAAAGATACAAAATATATATTTAACATGTTTATGGCTCCGTGGGGTGTTTTGGACAGACATTCTGTTGGTTTAAGATTTACACAACCTTGGTCCATGGTACTTTAGATTATTATTTGCTATCCATTGCATAAATGAGTATGGAGAACTGCAGTGTTTTTATTTATTTTTGACCACAGATGTATATTTCTGATAAGACAACAGCTCTGAAGGTATCTTAAACCACTACTAATACTATCAATTTATTACATGTATTGCGACAGAATGATACTGATTGATGTTATGAACTGTTGTGACTGATGTATTGGCTGGCACAATGCAAAGTTCCTCTTAGGGGATCAGGATGAACTGCGTAAAAGAATGGTTCTCCACTTCAGAACAGAATATAATGAATATCTTGATCCTTTTTCTTCCACAGAGATGAACAAATACCACTTTTGGGAGCCAGTTTGCACAGCCTTTTCCCCTCCTATTTTCTAATCTCCCACAGAAATCAATACACAACAAACATGATGGATCACAACTCTTCTTGTCATGGTGACAAGTTCCAGGTGCATTTATTGCCTTCAGTGTACGGTGTTGAGTTCTGCGTGGCGTTGGTTGGTAACCTGTTTGCCCTGAGACTCCTGTCTACCAGGGATAGGAACAGCTGGCACACTGGTGTGGTGCTGTCCTGTAACCTGGCCATCAGTGACCTGCTCTATGTCCTCACCCTGCCCCTGCTCATAGTCTACTACATGCAGGACAAGAACTGGCTGTTTGGGGTGGCGGTCTGTAAGATAGAACGCTTCCTCTTCACCTGCAACCTGTATGTTAGCATCTACTTCATCATGTGTATCAGTGTGAACCGCTATGTGGCCATTGTGTATCCCTTCTTCAGCCGGAACCATGTGAACCCCGCCAAAGCCAAGGCTGCTAGTGTCGCCATCTGGATCTTTGTGACAGCCATCTCCTCTCCTGTGTTGAAGTTTGCCTCCACATGTCCAGAGGGAAGCAACAAAACCTGTTGTGTATCCTACTCCTATTGCCCCAACAGTGATGCAGTTGCATACTCTCACTTGTTTTACAAAGTCTTTCTGTCTGTGGTTGGGTGTTTTATTCCCTTCCTGGTCACATTTGCATCATACTGCGCAGTGTTGAGGGTGGTGTGGAGGAATGTGAATATAACCTCCCTGGAGAAACGGAAGGTGGCCCTGATGGTGTTTGCAGTGGTTGTGCTGTATGCCATTTCCTTTGTGCCTTATCACCTCCTCCAGTGCTACTATTTCTACCAGAAGGTTTACAAACTTGGCTCGGTCTGCAACTGGGAGTACAAGGCCTACCAAGTGTCCAAGGGACTGGCTACACTGAACATGTGCATCCATCCACTGCTATACATGGCTGTGTTTGATAACATCAGAGTGGCCTGCTGTGGAAGGAGCTCAGCAGATATGGCAATGAATAATACATGAATTAAACGATGCTCTCTCTGCTCCTTGGAAGCTTGCACTTATGGTGTTTCTGATAAGCAAGTGTTACACACAGTTGATGACTTATCTGTAAATAACTGCAGCTATATGCACTTCCTTCCAATGTTCTGATGGTCATGTTTCCTTTCATAAAGTCTAAACTATGCCCTCTTCTATATTCATTATTACAGTATTGGATAATAGAAATTGAAAACATAAAAAATATATATTTCAAATGTAGCTACATTCCTACATTGCTTACAGTTTTCACCTGATGAGCTTACAGAACAGGAGAAAAACGTGAACACCAAAAGCACAGGAGAAAAAGTTAATATAACCGCCATTTTGTGCCCTAGGAGACGGTGGATGGAAAAGCGCGCTAGTTAGAAATGAAAAAGAGCCGCTGTAGCTATTGATAAAGAGGAACATCAAGACGATGTAGCTGCTTTAGAAGTGGGATGCACTGTTGAGCGTTACATCCCGAGGGGTTCGTGCTGGTTGTATGGAGATTGTGACAGCTGGATAAATGTCATCCCTCGAGAGGGCAAGAACAAGATGTATGTGAGGAGAAGTGCAGTATTATCATAAGGAGAGAAAAAGTGAGGCAGAGGAGGTCTTAAGAGAGAGAAATAAATAGAGTGAGCTTGAATCGGTTAAAAATGGCGGGGGAAAGGGAGACGGTTTGTTAAATAAGAATGGTAGAGTGAGCTGTATGCAGGAACAAAGACAGGAGGAGAAATATACGTGAATCAGAGCGAAGTATCGTAGGTGCAGTAGCGACCTGTCATTCAGACAAGTAGCCCCACCTGTTTAGTAAAAAAAAAAATAATATATATATATATATATGTACGTTTTGCATGTTATTTTGACATTTATGTGTCATATCAGTTTACATTTCAATCAAACATTTTGTTAGTAAAGTTAATAATTGTAAACTGGGTGGGTCGAGCCCTGAATGCTGATTGGCTCCTACTGGCGCAGCAGTCTATGGACAGTGACCCCAAGCATACTTCCAAAGTTGTTGCAAAATGGCTTAAGGACAACAAAGTCAAGGTATTGGAGTGGCCATCACAAAGCCCTGACCTCAATCCTATAGAAAAGTTGTGGGCAGAACTGAAAAAGTGTGCGAGCAAGGAGGCCTACAAACCTGACTCAGTTACACCAGCTCTGTCAGGAGGAATGGGCCAAAATTCACCCAACTTATTGTGGGAAGCTTGTGGAAGGCTACCCGGAACGTTTGACCCAAGTTAAACAATTTAAAGGCAATGCTACCAAATACTAATTGAGTGTATGTAAACGTCTGACCCACTGGGAATGTGATGAAAGAAATAAAAGCTGAAATAAACCATTCTCTCAACTGTTATTCTGACATGTCACATTCTTAAAATAAAGTGGTGATCCTAACTGACCTAAAACAGGGAATTTTTACTAGGATTAAATGTCAGGAATTGTGAAAAACTGAGTTTAAATGTATTTGGCTAAGGTGTATGTAAACTTCCGACTTCAACTGTATATATCAGACCGTATACCATGGGTATGACAAAACATTTATTTGTACTGCTCTAATTACCACGGGGACTGTTTTCTAGCACTCTGCATTGCGTGGTGCAATAGAACAGCCCTTAGCCATGGTATGTTGGCCATATACCACACCACCCTCTGGCTTTATTTTCTTTAAAAAATCCCATTTGTGCATGTGCATAACTATAGATATATCCGACAGGAGAGTTTGAGTGATGAAAGTTGGACAGATGATCTCAATATGTGCAAGAAACACTTGGACGAACTTCAAAAAACTAATGTTAGGCTATTTTCTGAGAATTGTGCCTTCTTTATGTGCCAGATGTTAAGACTACAAACTATTATAAATGGCCTACTTGCAAGATTGACTTGTTATTTCAATAGACATAGGCTACTGACTAAAATCTGGGTTTAAAGTTGCAATTCAACTTTGCCATTGTTTGCTGAGCTAGATGCAGGTAGCCTACGGCCCCTGAAAGGCCAACATCTAATTTCAGGGAAAAGTCCACAATGAAACTGACATTAAATGTGGAGAATGATACCTACGCGATAGAGCTGTGACCATGATCACAATTGATAACTTCCAATTTAGTTAACTAAACATGGCCATTAAGAATTGCATAATAACACAAGGCTACAACAAAAAACGCAGTTATATTTATTAAATACATTTGCCAGCTCCAGGTAGGCTACACATGTGGCACAAATTGATTTGCACTGACTCCAGTGATATCGGCATTTCAAAATATTTATTGTACTGTGTCAAATGGTAGGTCACAGCAGCCTAGAATGGCATAGAAATGAACAGCCTACTTGAGGGCCAACATATGCAAATGTAACCTATCATTCTCCACATTTAATGTCAGTTTCATAGTGGACTTTTTCCTCATAACATCCATTTCAAATGTCCACCCGCGCAGGTATAGAGTGGACTCTATGATACTCTAGGGTATAGAGTCTGGACTCTATGAGACTCTAGGGTATAGAGTCTGGACTCTATGAGACTCTAGGGTATAGAGTCTGGACTCTAGAGTGCTGCCCGAGTGGAAATTTGAAATGGAATTTATGGTGAAACTGTCTTCTATGAAACTGACATTAAATGTGGAGAATGATAGGTGACATTTGCATATGTTGGCCATCAAGTAGGCTATTAATTTCTATGCCATTCTAGGCTACTCTAGAACTGAGCATGAGTAAAACCCTTCGCTTGATACGGTTATCCATAGGAAAAGTTGACATTTGAATGCAGTTTACTTTAATCCAGCTCTGGGCGAATTTATCTAAAGAGCTCTAGAGCACATAAAGTTATTTTCCGATGCTTTGTCGCCGTTATATCAGTTCTAGTGCATTAAAATGTTTTATGGAAAACATATTAAATAGCCTACCTACAACTGGTAAAAAGTTGTCATAATGTGCACGCTTGCTGCACTGTCTCCTTGACTCAGCAGTACGGGATCAATATCATGCCAAATGTATTGTGAACACACAGCATGCATTTTGTATGATCTGTACAAATAAGTACCAATCCACAAATGTAAATCACTTTTCACAAATGTAAATCCCTTTCCACAAATGTAAATCCCTTTCCACAAATGTAAATCCCTTTCCACAAATACAATTCATTATCCACAAACAAACACCTTTCGATTTGTATTTGTAAATCAATATAATGCATTAGAACGTTGACAGATATGGCAAAACTGCAACTCCATATTTGGAAGCGCTAAGGTCACCTGACTTTTGGCAGGGTTTTGACAACAAGAAAAATACTAAAAGTTCTCACGTGTAGAAAGCGATTTGTAGTACCCCTAGAAAGCGATGGTGGTTACGTACTATAATTTCTGCAGCCTTGTAAGGCAGGTATCAACATGGCCGAATGAGAGGCTGCCAACGATTTCTGGAAATTGCTTTCTACGGGTACAAACCTTTTTTCTACGAAAACAAGTAGCTTTTTATGGGGTCATTGTCCTGTTGAAAAACAAATGATAGTCCCCACTAAGCGCATACCAGATTGGTTGGCGTATCGCTGCAGAATGCTGTGGTAGCCATGCAGGTTAAGTGTGCCTTGAATTCTAAATAAATCACTGACAGTGTCACCAGCAAAGCACCCCACACCATCACACCTCCTCCTCCAGGCTTCACGGTGGGAACCACACATGCAGAGATCATCCGTTCACCTACTTTGCGTCTCACAAAGACACAGCGGTTGGAACCAAAAATCTACAATTTGGACTCATCAGACCAAAGGACAGATTTCCACCGGTCTTGTTCACTGCTCGTGTTTCTTGGCCCAAGAAAGTCTCTTCTTCTTATTGGTGTACTTTAGTAGTGGTTTCTTGGCAGTAATTCGACCATAAAGACCTGATTCATGCAGTCTCCTCTGAACAGTTGATGTTGAGATATGTCTGTTACTTTGTGAAGCATTTATTTGGGCTGCAATTTCTGAGGCTGGTAACTTTAATGAACTAATCCTCTACAGCAGATGTAACTCTGGGTCTTCCATTCCTGTGGTGGTCATCATGAGAGCCAGTTTCATCATGGCCTGGTTTTTGCGAATGCACTTGAAGACAGTTTAAAGGTTCTTGACATTTCCCGGATTGACTGACCTTCATGTATTAAAGTAATGACAGACTGTCATTTCTCTTTGCTTATTTTAGCTGTTCTTGCCATAATATGGGCTTGGTCTTTTACCAAATAGGGCTATCTTCTGTATACCACCCCTATCTTGCGGTCGATTTTGCCAGCAGCATAGTACCCTGCATACCACTGCTGGCTTGCATCTGAAGCTAAGCAGGGTTGGTCCTAGTCAGTTCCTGGATGGAAGACCAGATGCTGCTGGATGTGGTGTTGGAGGGCCAGTAGGAGGCACTCTTTCAATATCCCAATGCGCCAGGGCAGTGATTGCCCTGTGTAGAGTGCCGTCTTTCGGATGGGATGTTAAACGGGTGTCCTGACTCTCTGAGGTCATTAAAAGATCCCATGGCACTTATCGTAAGAGTAGGGGTGTTAATCCCGGTGTCCTGGCTTAATTCCCAATCTGGCCCTCAAACCATCACTGACACCTAATAATCCCCAGTTTACAATTGGCTCATTCATCCCCCTCCTGTAACTATTCCCCAGGTTGTTGCTGCAAATGAGAACGTGTTCTCAGTCAACTTACCTGGTAAAATAACGGATTAAAAAAACATATATACAAATTATTTGTAATTATGTTCTGGCCCCCGACCTTCCTCTCCAGAAAATAATTGGCCCGTGATCTAGTTGATGAACCCTGCTTACGGGCATGTGACCCCAGTGTGTGTAGGAGGGAGGTTCTTAGGTGTGAGACGTGTGCAGAATGGGGCATTAGACAAAGAAATGTATAGCATTGGGGAAAGTCATGTTAATTGTAGGGGTGCTGATGGGGCTGGGGATCAGAAATGTCTGGTGCAAGAGAGGCAAGTTGATGTTTCCAGGGTTACAGTAGTTATGTGCTGAGGCAGTGAAGGAAAATGGGTCAAGGGGGAGGGATCCTGAGAGGAGTGGCGTAAGTAGTAGATCTGTACCAGTACAGAGGGATAGGCCAACAAGTGATATATGTTTCAGTAAGATTGTATTTTTAGCAATTATAGCAATGGTTATCAACTGTACTGCAGGGATGTAATGTAAATCGCAGAAAATTGAGGTTGTGGTGGCAACTGCAGAGAGGTTTATTTTGTTGTGCGAGACTTGACGTCAGAAGAGTTACAGTATGTTAAGTGGTTGTGTCTCATCCTTTCAGGCTGTTGGTAGGACTAAATATATTTAAAAAGTGGAGCAGGGTGGTGGTTTATTTTTATATTGTTTATTATTATTATATACTTTTTTGTGAAGTGTAGGTTTAGATGGTAGGGTATTTGTTGATTTCAAATTCAAATCAAAATCAAATTGTGTTGGTCACATACACATGGTTAGCAGATGTTAATGCGAGTGTAGCGAAATGCTTGTGCTTCTAGTTCCGACCATTTAGTAATATAACATAACAATTTCACAACAACTACCTTATACACACAAGTGTAAAGGAATTAATAAGAATATGTACATCAAAATATATGAATGGGCGATGGCCGAACGGCATAGGCAACATGCAGTAGATGGTATAGAGTACAGTATATACATATGAGATGAGTATTGTAGGGTATGTAAACATGGAACGCGAAGCGAGGCGGCCATCTCTGTCCGCGCCGGAAGTTTTAAGAGGGATAGGCCAAAACAAATTCAAACAAATAAGGTAGTTATACTCCAGTCTACTAGGTGGCGGTAATTCAACATGAATTGGTTGCCAACCGCCTTTAATCCTCATCGAATAAGATTTTGTGCCCTATCGTTTAAGTTGCATTAAGTAGCCTCCATACCCATTGGTGGCGCTCTAGCTATCCTATTTGGTAAGTTTTTCAGTTTGTATCGTTCATGTATTTTTCCTTGTTCTCTGGCCACTGCGCGCATAGACAGAATGCCGTCGATTGAATACGACGAGTGAGTTCTTCAATACATATATACTGATTATCGTATATATCATGTGTTTGAATTCTCAAAAACTGTGTGTTAATCTTTCTTTATAGTTCCAAGCCCAGTTGGGCGGATCAGGTTGAAGAGGAGGGAGACGAAGGTAAGAAGCGGGCTAGCATTAGCTTGCTAGCATTGACGTTAACTTGCTAGCTAAACCGGCCGATTTCCACGTGTATTTTTGACTTCCATTATAGTCGTTAGTTTCTCTGTCACACTTCGTAGTCAGGAAGAATTTTTTTGTGATTTGTCAGGGAGAAGACTACCCCCCCCCCCCCCCCCCTGTAAAGTTAGTTGGCTAGCTAGTAAGTAACCTTGGTAGCTAAATAACGTTTGTCTGTCAGGAAAACAAAGTCTACTCGTCATGCGGTAGTTGGCTTGCCTTAGTTGGTGGTAGGCAGCTAACAATCCACTAACAGACAGCATCGATATTATTGTTAACTATCAGGGCCTCATTTGTATGTTGTCATCCCCACCACCAGGTACCCTACCCCCTCCAAAAGAAACCGTCAAAGGAAATATCAAAACCATCACGGAATACAAGATCGATGAGGATGGAAAGAAGTTCAAGGTACTTTTTGTTATAATGCTCATCCAAATAGGAGTGGGTTTCTTGATTCCTTCCCAGAAAGTCTACTGACCCTGATTGTCTGAATCAGATGTAACTAACCAAGAAATTAACATTTGTAATTTGTGTAATAGATTATTCGCACCTTCAAGATTGAGACTAGGAAGGCCTCCAAAGCTGTTGCCAGGAGAAAGGTCAGTGTTTTCTTTTGGAATTTAGCGCAATCTTAACCTTTGGTTGCACAACATCCCAGTATTGAGTTTGATAGGATTGTACATTAACCTTTTACACTCGTACCTGTATATGGGTGAAAAATGGCAGATTTGGAGGCAGTGGCTGTACAATAACATGCTATGCACGACGTCAGAGCTCAGGGTCACCTGATGGGTTTTGACTGACAGCTGTTCTGAACTTGAGCACTGCATGTGACAAGAAGTTGCTCCCATCAATCCTGCTATTGGGTCACTTTAGAATTGTTTTGTCTGAGTGAGGAAACGCTGTAAATTACGAGGCTCTGTGTTTTGAAAGATGAGACATTAAGGATTATAATAAATACCACTGATGTCATACAAGCAAGCCAAACACACATTAGTCCAAATGGGCACTTCACATATCCTAAGACTCATGTAATATACACTGTCAACATCTATGATCACTATGTTTGATGTACAGTTACAAGATGACATGGGGTTATACCCCCCCATACTGAACAGAAATCAAAGTTTATTTGTCACATGTGCCAAATACAACAGCCGTAGACCTTACAGTGAAATGCTTACTTACAAGCCCTTAACCAACAGTGCCGTTTTAAGGGGAAAAAATAAATAAAACAAATAATTAAGGAGCAACAATAAAATAACAGTAGCGATGCTATATACAGGGGGTTCTGGTACAGAGTCAATGTACGGGGGCACCAGTTAGTAGAGGTAATATGTAGGTAAAGTGACTATGCATGTATAATAAACAGAGCAGCAGCTTAAATTGGGGTGGGGTAGGGATAATGCAAACAGTCCAGGTAGCCATTTGATTAACTGTTCAAGAGTCTTATGGCTTGGGGGTAGAAGCTGTTAAGAAGCCTTTTTGACCTAGACTTGGTGCTCCAGTAACGCTTGCCGTGCGGTAGCAGAGAGAACAGGCTATGACTAGGGTGGCTGGAACCCTTGGCATTTTTTTGGGGCTTGTCAGAGGAAGGCCCCAAAAATTGCCAGGGGCTCCAACCACCCTAGTCATAGGCTGTTCTCTCTGCTACCGCACGCCAAGTCGTACCGGAGTGCCAAGTCTAGGTCAAAAAGGCTTCTTAACAGCTTTACCTGAGTTTGTTTGTTTGGTATTGTGAAGATGATTTGCCGCTGAATAGGCTTCTGAATTGCACTCATGACACCAAAACTACGATCGACTTCTCTGAGTTGCCTTGTGAAAGCCTAACATTAAGATCATATTTTATCATTTAGCTAGTTATGTTGGCAATAGAACAAGATTTCAAATGATGGCCATCTGACCCAGATTGTGATTTATAATGGATCATTTTTGTATTGCGTAAAGGTCAACAGTAATTGGGTAAAGGCAGGGATGCAGGGCGGTGTTCCAAACAAAGTAACTGCAAGTGTGCTTCCTCTAGTTCCTCAATGGCACAGATAGGAGAGCTCAAAAATGCACCTTATAGTCAAAGAATCTTTGAGTCATAAAAGTGCATTAAAATTGCTTGGGAACTGTTCACACTTTAGAGAGGTGTGGCCACTTGAAAACACCAGTTAGTCCTCACTTAAACCCTCGTCATTTTTTTGTTATTTTGTTGCACGTACCCCAAGTTTTTCACACACATTCTTTGTTACTGAATGTATCCAGATTTCGTTATCAACAAATGCGTCAAAAAGTACAGTAAATGTCAAATGCACATAAAATCAAGTGTAATGTTTGGATTCAGTCATGTGTCAGGTGAACTGTTGTCACCTTTAGTCTGATAATTTCCCCATCATCTCCAAAGTGTTCTTTCAGTTGCTGCCATGGTCATGCATATCCTTATTCACATTTCAATTTAGGCCAATTCCCACGAGTGTAAGGGGTTAAAATGTGAAGGTATTTTGATTTAACATTGCTTTTCTATCCCCGCCAATCAGAACTGGAAGAAGTTTGGCAACTCCGAGTATGACCCACCAGGTCCCAATGTTGCTGATACCACAGTCAGTGATGATGTCTTCATGGTGTTCATCTCTAGCAAAGAGGTGAGGAGAAGCTGACCTACTATTGTTCTCTTTGAGCCATCAGAGATCTCCTGGGAAGGAATTGTCTCTTCATATCTTCAGTCGCAACAATCCACCAGTTCATTTGTTTTTATATGATCCTAGTTCTGGTATAAATCAGTGATATGTAATAACCTGAATCCTTCTCTCAGGACCTGAATGCCCAAGATGTGGAAGAGGACCCCATGAACAAGCTGAAGGGACAGAAGATAGTGTCCTGTCGAATCTGTAAAGGAGACCATTGGACCACCCGCTGCCCCTACAAGGACACTCTGGGTCCCATGCAGAAGGAGCTGGCCGAGCAGCTGGGCCTGTCCACTGGAGACCCGACAAAGACTGCAGGAGGTATTGTCATAATTGCCCATAGCTTAAAGTTATATTGTGCTGTAAATGTACAGTCATGATTAACGTTTTTTTTAAACTTTGTTTCAGACGAGCCTGAGCCTGCCGCACCAGCTGCAGGGAGCAAAACAGGGAAGTATGTGCCCCCCAGCCTGAGGGACGGCAGCACACGTCGAGGAGAGTCCATGCAGCCCAATCGCCGTGGTGCATGTACGTATGATTTGACTCTCTCTGTTTTCTATAAAAAAATATTTGTTTAGGCAAGTCAAGAACAAATTCTTATTTACAATGACGCCCTATCGGATGCGACGCAGCCCGGATAATAAGGGGCATACGAGTCTATAGACCTCAACACCATGGTGTTGTTTGAGAAGTATCTTGATGTCTGGACTACACTCGTGGTCCAGGTTCAGCATGGAGCAGTCCAATCAGAGATTTAAAACGACATTTCTCCTCTTGATTTCATTGGGGGAATTCCAACAAAGCCAGGCATAACACAAACCTAAACTGTAACCAAGTGTGTCTATCCTTCCACAGCTGATGACAACGCCACCATCCGTGTGACCAACCTGTCTGAGGACACACGCGAGACGGATCTGCAGGAGCTCTTCAGGCCTTTCGGCTCCATCTCCAGGATCTACCTGGCAAAGGACAAAAACACAGGCCAGTCCAAGGTGAGTAGTAGAAGTTCACGATAACCATTAACTTGCTTGTGCAGGGTAAAAAGATTAATTGAAAGTTGTGGGAGAATTTACTGGTCGTCATGTTGGAATTGTTTGCCTTCTAACGGCCTCTGATTGTCCTTCAGGGCTTTGCCTTCATCAGTTTCCACCGCAGGGAGGATGCAGCCAGAGCCATCGCAGGAGTGTCAGGATTTGGATACGATCATCTTATCCTCAATGTGGAATGGGCCAAGTGAGTATTTAGATTTATGGGAGATGGAGTACTCGTATGCATTGAAAGCCTAATCAGTGGCTGTTTAAAATCTAGATGCTTCACTAAATTGCATCTTTTCTCCCCTCGCAGACCATCAAACAACTGAGATGACATTTCAGGAGGAATGCCAGATTTTGTTCATGTAGTAAGATGTGGCTCTGAATAAAGACTTATCATGCTGACTGCGTATCACTTGTTTGTAGGTAGGTCAGGCTCGATGTAATTACTGCCATCATAATATTGTGCATGACTGGGGGGGGGACCACTAAAGTTTCCCTAGTCATGAACACAGCATATGCTTAAATTGATCAGATACTGTAAGTCTAGTTAATTGCTTAAGTCCCATGCAGATTTTCTTCTGTTTTAAAACTCTGATGCCAAGGAACTGCCATTTAATAAGAGCTTTATTTGAAATATTACAACATATAAAAACTACATACAATTTATTCACTTTCCAAACACGGTTAAAATCACATTTAAAAATCATAAACATGGAATGGTACTGCAGACTGGCCAGCTCATTTAAAAAATATGAGGAGCTCCTGTGGCGTGGTGGGCTTCAGAGTCTCCGGGGAATTTGATTCTCAGTGGAAAGGGGATTGGAATAGGGCCGGGCACTAGTCCGACACCTCCATCTTCTCCTGCTTCCCATTCTCTGAGGGAGGAAAATGACATTCATAGTATGGATACTGATGACACACTTCCCATCCACATTAAAGCCACTATCAGTAATTCATCAAAATGCCCAAATAGCAGTAACACCACAGGATGCACTTTGAGCAGGCCTAACCTTTCTCATTCTCTTTTGTATTGTCATTCTCTTCCTTGATCCGCTCTAAGACACACTTCTTGATCTCTAGTCCAATGGCTCTGGAGAGTGGTGGAGGAACAGCATTGCCAACCTGAGGGGGGGGGACACAGTCACTCAAGGCATTTTCTAGGAGGGGATTGAATTCTTGATGGAGAACAGAGACCCAAGTCCAGTACCTGTCTGTGTTTGTCTAGAACATTTCCAAAGAAGCGGTAGGTATCAGGGAAGCCCTGAGAGCGCGCACACTCCCTCACACTGACCACTCTGTGCTGCTCTGGATGCAGGACACGACCCTAAAACATGACAGGACATTTAGTACCCAAAGCACCCAACATTACAGCTCTGCAGGAGGGAGACCAATACATTTCTGTAGACTAGTATTTATAAACTACAACCACTGTACATGGCTGTGAAATGGTCCTAGCCATTCATCAATTTTGCTAGAGCTGGTACAGTATTAGATTTTACCTGCTTGCCCATGGGCTCAGGGTTGGTAACGGTGGTGCTGAAGAAGCCGTCCCACTCCAGCCTGCCGTAGAGACCGGCCCAGTGGTTGTGGCGGTTCCCCGTGTGGGGCAAACACCAGGGGATCAGAGTGTTGAACTGCCTGTCAGCAGGGTCACAGGGAACCCCTAGAGGACAGGACGACAATCAGAACATTTCTACAGACATCATTACAACAAACCCTTGGATTTGCCATCCAAATTACATTGGCCATCTGACCTGAAAAAGTGCTATAAAAATGAACAGGTTAAGACTATTTGTCAGAGTTATGAACACTCCAAGCACCCACTATTTTAGCAAAGAGGCTAAACTGATTAGGTTGCTAGGTGTTGAAGGTTGCTATTGTATTTAAAATGGAAACGGATGAAATCATTAAGCATTTAATAACATTTGTATGGCCTAAATATCCATAAAAGTGTGTACCTCCTGAACAAGTACAAACACCCCTCAGCGCTCCAGAGCTGCTGCGGCCATTCTTCTTGTCAGGGTGGGTGTAGCGGAGCTTCTTGGATGAGGTCCCGTCCCTCAGCCGGACCTCCATGTTGGGCAGGTCCCTCCAGTCAGAGCCAGGTGCTAGGGGGATGTGCCTCATACGGGCCGCTACAAGGGCACTCAAGTCCTGGGAACCAAAGAGGGACTTAGTTGGTTTCAGGGAAAGCTATCGTCCACCCATCCTCGTGACAGTTCTCATTTAACCAATGTCACAAGCATAACAGGCACACAAAAAAAAAATCTGCTCCCCAGGTGTGGTGCTCTTTGCTCCTGTAAAAACCAAACAGCTTTTCACTAAGCTGCACTGAGGCATCCAAGAGACTCCAAAGACCGAGTCACACCTATTCTAACAAGTTACTGCTGAGCCACCAGTTGATTGTAACTGAGGCAGCAGCTGTACCTTGCAGATGTGGTCTTTGAGGATGGGCTGGTACTGCGTGCCTCTGATCTGCCTCTGGAACCAGGACTGGGGCTCTCCGTTGTAGGAGATCTCCAGAGCAGACGCTCCGTTGCGGATCTCTGGCAGGTCAGACATGGTGTCCCTGACTGTGATGGTCCTGTACACACCGCCATTACCTCTGAAACAGGAAGGAACAAATCAGAAAACTAGACAACCCTCATCCTTCACATCACAAGCTATACAACCACACGCTTTTACATTGACTGGTGGCTGGTTACCGTGTGACGTTGCTGAAATATTTCTTGTCGTCCACCACCACGTTGAGAGAGCATGCCCGGGGAGCGAACACATGCAGGGGCTCTGGGTAGCGAGGAAGCTTCTCCCCAGGCGCGGCCGCCAGGATGATGGCCCTGCGCCGCGTCTGAGCTACACCGTACTGCCCAGCCTTGGGAGGAGTGGACAGCAGAGGTCAAGCTTAAGCATATCCCATGAATGACTTTCACAATAACTAAAAACATTGCGTAATACTGCAGACTATTGGATTCATCAATCAGAAAGAAACACGTCAGCTTAAGTTAACTCACCTGAAGGACTCCGAACGTGCACTGATAGCCCATGCGAACAAGACAGCGGAGAGTCAGTTTCAGGACCATGGAGCTTTTGAAGGAGACAAAGTTCCTCACGTTCTCAAGCAGGAAGAACTTGGGTCTGTAGTAGTCGCAGTAACTATAGGAGAATACACGTTAGGGGAAAGTATACAACTACACAGCAACCACTTAGACTGGAGCTTCTGTACTTGGCCAGATCAATAATATACTCCTACATATATTTAACTGACCTGAGATAAGACACCACCAGAGAGTTTTTGAATTTGGAGTAGGTTCTGGAGTTGAAGCGGTTCATGCCGCTGAAGCCTTGACAGGGAGGGCCTCCACACAGCATCTCCACATCTCCCTTCTGGGGCAGCCGCTGGCCCAGGGAGTTTGTCTTCTCTCCAGACATCACCAGCTTTAGCAGCACATTGCAGTCCTCTGTAAACACTGTGGTGCCCGGGTTGTTCAGTCTGAAGGCCTGGGCTGCTGGGTCCCACATCTCAATGGCCCACAGAGTCTCGGCAATACCTGACAGGTTGGGGCCAACAACAAATTGCAGTCACTATGTGGCCTGACAAACACTTAACATTACTCTTGTAACAAATTCTACCTGTATATTAAAAAAGTTCCCTCGTGGTCACAAACACAACTTAGACATTTCCCAAGCTGTTGAAGTAAAGAAACTACTAACCAGCTTGGTGGAAGCCTTCAGAGAGCCCACCGCAGCCAGAGAACACATCCAGGGTACGCAGCTTGGGCACCTTGGGGTCCTGAGGCTCCTGGTCTGGAGGCTCCTGAACAGAAGACGACTTCCCTTTGCCTTTACCTGGAGGGCAGGGGGTTTGGAGCCACAGTTACAACAGTAGTCAGAGAAGCCTCATGACAAGCCTAAACCTCTAATAGGCAAGAGGACATTTCAAAAGGTGAGAACTATATGACTGGCAATAAGTACCAGAGGAGAGTAGTTACCTTTGCCCTTCCCTTTCCCCTTGCCCTTGTTCACAGCAGAGCGGGCATGGTTGGGTGGGTCCTCAAAGCTCTTCGACTTGGCATTATAAGCCTTTGGGTGAGAAGGAGACCGATATTACCATCTTGAGCAAACTTCCGCAAATGAGCATCTCAGCTACTTAGCATGCAAGATTAATATGGGAAGTTAAAGTTGCTCAATTGCTTCTCATCTAGTCCGGCCTCACCTCAAGGAAGTAGAATCGGTCAGGTCCGCCTGAGGAGAAGTCCTGAACGGTCTCATTCAGGTCCTCTCCGTACTCCACACGACACCGGCCCAGCACCTCCGACATGTTGACTGTCACTTCCTCATCACTCCAGTACAACTGGTTGATGTCTGTGTGGTAACCTGCCTTCGCCCCCTTGTGAGTGTTCTCAGGCCTGAGAGGGTGAACATTAAGAGTAAAGTAAAACCACAGAATACAAAATTATATAGACATGCATATATTGGCACCAGTTCACCTCCTCACAGTGAAGATGCATTTTAGGCCGAAATTCTTATTGTACAAAAGTCACTAAATTTGACATGGATCCAAGGGGTCCTTTTCAGTTCTACCATGACATTTGACTTGGGCGCTCACCTGTAGAATTTGTACAAGCGCAGTTTGACTTCAGAAACGTCAGCCTTCCCGTTGCTGCGTCTGTGGCAGAAGATCTCCTTGATGCGTCCCACTCTGAAGGGCTCAGGGGCATCCAGGTTGGAGCCCTTGATGTAGTCTGAATGCTTCCTGTAGTACTCTGGGTACAACTCCTCATCCACATCCTCCTTCCTGTGAGGACGCTTCACTGGACTGGCTGCCTTCACACTGAGCACAAGAACATTTTATGGTAAGGGGAGATGTGTATATAAAAAAGTTTTTCAAAAGCTGATGTTGAATTTGCCAACACTAGGATTTGCCTGTGGTATTGAATCTTTCAGCAGGGACCCCAATTTTGCACCAGAATCTCTAGGGACCCACCCCTCCAAATCTAAACGACAAACTCAATACATTTAGATTTACATCAAATGATCTTCAATTCATAAGATTTATCCCTTAACAGATCTTTCCCAAAAACATTTGCCTACTGTCCCATACAATAACCTGTACTCTTAATTTGTTACAATAATTTGTTTTGTCGCGACCCCACCACAATTACCCCGTGACTCCGACTTTGAATATCACTGATGTAAGAGAATCAACAACGGGCTTTGCATCCTATGCAAATCATGAACGTGGAAGGTGTTCTACGATGTGCTAGCGGAGCCAAACTAAAGTGCCACAGAGTTGCATTATTGTCCAGAGAATGCAGAGTCCAGAGTTATTTATGCCTGTTATACCAATGCTATAAATGAACACATTTGCCACTAGAAATGTTTTCAACATCCACTGAAGTAGATAGCAAGTTTACGAGATCACTACATTAGTTCCCTTGGTGACTAAACAAACAGACTTGCTGGTTTAGCAAACCAAATATACCATTCAGAAACAAGTATTCAACAATGCCATGTATAAGCATCAGTATTCCTGGATGTTCCACTCACCTGAAGTTGTATGCATCAGGGGGCAGGTAGCAGCTGTCTCCCACTCTGAACTGCTCTCCCTTCAGGCAGGCCAGAGCATATAAGGCCTTGGAGTCATGGTCCTCATCCTTTATGGGTTCAAACACCCGAGGAGTCTCCTGTTCTTCCCTCTCCTCAGCCCTACTACAGCTGGCACAGAAGCTGAAATACAGGAGACACGGTAACCCAAGACAAACTTATTAATCCTCCTATCAAAATGTCAAACACTTAAAAGGTTCAGACATTGCAAAGTCAAATTCAAGGACTTTCAAGCACTGAATTGTAATTTGAAGACCTCAATTTGTAATGAATTGCAGTATAGAAGAAAAACAGCATTACCACTTGACAAGCCTTTCCAAAGGCACTATGCATTGGAATTCAACATTTTGCCATTTGAGATGTAGGGTATTGTATCATGTTTCTCAAACAAAAAAAACAACCACCCAACATGTCCCTTTGTATGTATGGCAAGCCAAGTTCAAGACAACATGTCCCTTTGTATGTATGGCAAGCCAAGTTCAAGACAACATGTCCCTTTGTATGTATGGCAAGCCAAGTTCAAGACAACATGTCCCTTTGTATGTATGGCAAGCCAAGTTCAAGACAACATGTCCCTTTGTATGTATGGCAAGCCAAGTTCGAGACAACATGTCCCTTTGTATGTATGGCAAGCCAAGTTCGAGACAACATGTCCCTTTGTATGTATGGCAAGCCAAGTTCGAGACAACATGTCCCTTTGTATGTATGGCAAGCCAAGTTCGAGACAACATGTCCCTTTGTATGTATGGCAAGCCAAGTTCGAGACAACATGTCCCTTTGTATGTATGGCAAGCCAAGTTCGAGACAACATGTCCCTTTGTATGTATGGCAAGCCAAGTTCGAGACAACATGTCCCTTTGTATGTATGGCAAGCCAAGTTCAAGACAACATTTCCCTTTGTATGGCAAGCCAAGTTCGAGACAACATTTCCCTTTGTATGGCAAGCCAAGTTCGAGACAACATTTCCCTTTGTATGGCAAGCCAAGTTCAAGACAACATTTGATGTCATAATAACCGTATATGGTTTTAAAACACCAGTTAATTGAAACTGCAGGAAAGAAATGAAAGTCCACATCAAACTACTCAGAAATTAAATCATTGGAGCAGAAGAGCTTATTTAAAAACCTAATTTCAAAATTACTTTTCAAGAACCACACGGAGGAAATGTCAGCTTTAAGGTATTCCAGTACTAGATTTTCAGAGCTCCAAATGTAAGTACTTGACAGCCCTATCAGCACTTTAAATGTCAATTATGACTCACTTGAACTTGCAGTCCTCTTGGGGTGTGAAGGTGGGCGGGGTCTCAAAGCGGGCACAGTCTCCTTCATACCACAGCTGGTAGAAGAAATTCTTCCCATTGTCATCGTCAATCACCTTGATGTCCTCTACCATGCCACCCTGGAAACACAGTGGTACGAAATACATCAGTGATGAGGTGCATGGAGTAGTAGCTGTATAGACAATTGGCATGACAAGGACCGTAGTAGTTGGAAAGACAGCGTGCACAGATCTGGGACCAGGCTGGCAACCCCGCTTAAAGAGCGATAAAGCCAATGAATTCTTACCTCCATGAACCAGTTGTCTGAGGGGGCCTTGTACATGACGTTGACCTTGCCCTCTACGTAGCTCAGCTGCATGTCTTCACAGTCCTCAACCAGGAACAGCTCCAGAGGGTCAGAGGACTCCCCCAGTACAGTATCTGTACCACGGCAAAACCAGTGGGCATGGAACCACTTCCCATTGTTATCCTCCCACAGAGATGTGATTCTGGAGACCCAAGACAAGACAGTCAACCCCTGAGCCATTCAGAAACCAATAGAAAAGGCCAAGTCAAGATTCTTAAACTGCTATAGAACCTACCTGGCCAGGTAGAGCAGGATTGATGGGTCATCAGAGCTGACAGAAACACAGTCTCCCACCTCTAGCACCTCATTGTCCATACGCGCCTTCATGTAGTACTGCTTCTTCCCCTCAGTCTGAACATAGGAGGGAAAGAACCTTTATCCCAAGTCAGTCAAATTACATACACATTTTTGATATTACAAGTCTAGTGTACTAAGGGATATTTTGACCAGTTTGAGGTTAAGAACTTCCTACAACACGAAGAGTACATACTTTGATAGAGTCTCCAACCCAGGTCAGCTTGCCATTACTCTGCTTCTTAGTCTTGGCCTTGGACACCTTCTTTGAAGGGGCCTTTACAGGCAATAACTCTTCCTCCTCTATGTTCTCATCATCCTCAGCTTCCTTTACTGCCAGGTTGGGGCATCTGGTGGGGCAATTACATTGATAAGAGAGCAGATCACATTAGCCAATGAGTTCAAGCCACCATACCTACAACATAAGCTCCCAATTTGAAATAAAGGGCTCTGAAGAGGTTCATTAGCTGGCTAGTGTAGCCCCATCCCCAGTTCCACCCCATGGCTCAGTTCACACTTAGTGGCAGTTTTTAACAGTCTCAGAACTGTTTAGTGTTTTCCAGAATGAGTTCATGGGAAGGAACAGTGTTCTGGAACAAAATGTTATGAGTGTTCAGAAACAGCCATGGCAGGAACCATTTATCTACGCAACTAAGGGGCACTAAAGATCAGCCAACTTACCTCCTCTTCTGGCAAGCCTGCTTGCTGCGACCACTACCGCCAAACTTGATCATGTCCTTGCAGGCTGAACACTTGCCACAGTCTGGAACGAGGCAAACCTGTAGACAGAGGAATGAGAACATGAGTGTTTTAAACTAGGGCATACCAAAGCTACATCATAGCCACTCCTCTTTCACCCCCAGCTTCCAAACTAACCCTGATTCAGATGACCATCCTACCCATGCTAGAATACAGAGTTGTAACTTACAGCTCGGCAGGTACGGGTGCTCTTGAGCGGCTAGATGTTACCATTCGGCCATCAGATTTGCCGCCAATGCTCCTTACAGGACACATCACTGCACTCTATACTCCTCATCTCTGTATACCTGTTGCAAGACCCACTGGTTGATATTTATTTATAAAACCCTCTAAAGCCTCACTCCGCCCTATCTGAGATATCTACTGCAGCCCTCATCCTCCACATACAACACCCGTTCTGCCAGTCACATTCTGTTAAAGGTCCCCAAAGCACACATATCCCTGGGTCGCTCCTCTTTTCAGTTCGCTGCAGCTAGTGACTGGAACGAGCTGCAACAAACACTCAAACTGGACATTTATCTCAATCTCTTCATTCAATGACAATATGGACACTTACTGACAGTTGTGGCTGCTTTGCATGATGTATTGTTGTCTCTACCCTCTTGCCCTTTGTGCTGTTGTCTGTGCCCAATGTTTGTACCATGTTTTGTGCTGCTACCATATGTTGCTTTCATGCTGTGTTGTCTTAAGTCTCTTTATGTAGTGTTGTCTGTCGTGATGTGTGTTTTGTTCATTTTTAATCCCAGCCCCCGTAGGCGGCCTTTTAGTAGGCCGTCATTGTAAATAATAATTTGTTCTTAACCGACTTGCCTAGTTAAATAAATGCTTCAATTATGAACAGGAGACCAATTAGTTGCATAAGAGTTTAACTAGTTTGCTTGGCAGAAGGTTTGCACTTATTCAAAGTGCAATTAAATAAGGCTCCCCCAAGTCTTGGCTCAACCTCATTCAGATCGGCACTTAGTAAGTTACCTCACAGACACCGCAGCGCTGGCGTTTGATTCCGCCATCCTTCTCATTCTGATCAATCTGGTCAGAGAAGAAAGTGTCAAAGATCTTGTAGACCAGCTTGGTGGTAGTCGCTCTAGTGGGCCCTCCTTTGCTGTCCCTCTCAATCTTGGTGGGATGGCGGATGGCCTGTCTTCTAGCAGCTCTCCTATGAAGGCAAAGAAGCAGGTGTTGGCCCAACGCAATCAATTATTATAATGTTAGTATAAAATGTAGTAATGCTGTGTTCAAGCTCTTGACAGCCAAAGCAGCCATGCTTTTAATAGGCATGCAGATTTTTTTAATGGCAAACAGCACAAATTGAGATGAGCTATACAGTTCACCAAATTGCTCTATGACAACACATTTGTTGCAATGCACACCAAACAAGCCAAGGATATTTTCAGACCGAAGGGCTGTAGAATACCTACCAGTACAACAGCATGCTGCATTAGGGAATGTCAAGAGGAGTGTTAAACACCAGGGATCAGAGGGAACAAACAGCAGGGAGACAAACATAACCCCCTTATTGTCCCCAACACAAATCCGCATGTGAACATACACAGCTCTGGTGGCTGGACCTTTAACTTTACGGTTTGAACATAAAATAAACCACAGCCAATTAGACTGAAGTGCATCTTCAATCCAGCTATTGACCGACAGTCTGACATTTTAACTTCATGCTAAGAGAGTTTGGATTCTCTTCCAGCCACACAGCCTAGTGAGAAGCAGACAGCACTACAGGGGGGTTGTGCTTATAAACGGCAAGTCTGTTGCAACATCAGACAATACCAGGTCCTATCATTACCTCTTTCCTAGGGTGACCCCAGCCAGCTTGATCAGGTCCCTCATGCAGGGGGTGACGATGATGGGCTGCTCGTCAGAGTCCCCGGCCTCGTCGTAGCTCTCCACCTGCTCCACCACGAACTGGGCGTGGCGCAGCAGCGTGTCCTCTGTGAAACGGTTGAAGTTCAGCCCAGCAGGAGGCACTGTGGTCTTAGGGGCAAAGAGGAGAGCTGGCGAGTCAAGTCAGTGCTGAAGCTGATGTTGCCATGTGTGAAGATTTGGGCCATTTTCATGAGACACCAAACAGAAAAATAACTACCTGCACTTATCCAATAATAAACTGTAGTGGCAACACTGAACATGTTGCACTAATAAACACGACCCTAGTCAAGCATCTACACCAAACGATCTTAGTATTTCACCTCAATCTTGTTGAGGAGGTCCTCATAGCTGACGTCAGGGTTCTTCTGCAGGAACTCCACCACCATCTTGCTCATGTAGATCTTCTCCTGCATCACAGCGAAGATGGGGGCGTACTCCTCCCTGGGATCCATCAGGATGTAGTCAGCAAAGGCTGGAGATAGAGAAGACGTCATGGGTTAGAGGTCTGAGTCACTATATACACACCATGAGTATAGGCATTAGGCTAATGTTTTAACGTTCAATCCACTTAAATAAACCTAAAGGAAGCTCTTGATTAGATTACCTGTAGTGAATCCAATTAAGGCTTTCTCTCCTCCGTCAAAACCAGTGATCCACCAGGCGTTGATGGGACCAAGCTTTTTGGCAGGAACCCCACCTAGAAAAATAGCAGTACAGTAGTTAGCCATAGGTACACCACTCAAGTATATCTTACATAAAATTATTTAGTAAAGATTGTAAATCAACTATGGTTGGAGGAAAACAAATATATATATATATATATAAACATTGTTAGTGTGAAAAAGGTCAGGGCCATACCATCCATGCAGGGGTTGTCATCATAGATAGGCTTGACTGCACAGCTGAAGTACAGCTCAACGTTCTTCTCAATGAGCCCAGAGTCAAATGGACACAGGTGGCCACGCTTGTCATAAACACTGCAACAAAGAACAGTTCACCTTCACCAAGGTGACAGCAAAAAACATGCACTAAAAAGCTGATGCTGTATACAATTTTGAAGGGACAGCATAGAGGAACCACTCACCAGAAGTTGGTAATCTTGTGCTGGGGTAGTTCCTCGTAGTTCTCAAAGCCGTCTTCGTTGGAGTCAAACAGAGAGAGGCGCTCGTCTGTTAACATTTCTGGCTCATCCAGCTGTAAGTATACAAACATAATCAAGAAAAGTCATTGTTTAACCAGTCAATCAATGAAACCATACCTAGAATAAATCCATATTGTTTTACTCTATGAAATCCTATTTAGTGCAAGTCATCATTCAACAAATATCCAGTTGGCCCTAATGACATGTTAAAATGGCACCTTATCCCATTTTCTTTAGTATTACAGCCTCGAGTTTCTCACCGCATTATCAGGATCTCCCTGAAATAACTTGAGGTCCGAGTCATCCAGATACTGCCTGCAGTCTGGACATTTAGGGGGTGGAGTCTGAAACAGGAGATGAGCATCAGTGACACTGACATGGCAACTCTGCTCCGAAATTATATAACAGCTTGAGCACAGGAATGAGCCTCACCTTAGCTGCAGCCACTGCCTTCATTTTCTCACTAGTGGCGTCCTCTGCAACTGGCCTGAGAAGAGAGGATGGAGACAGTCAATGCAAATTGGAGGAAGGGTGTGGCCAATTGAAGGGGGAGGTTAAAAGGTGAATGGTCTTACTTATTGTCTGGCTCCACTTTAAAACGCTTCTCTTCTTGTGTCTACAACAGAAAGAACTGATTAGGAGGTGCATTGATTAATAAGAGTAAATCACATGTCTGAGTGACAGGTGCCACACAATGAGATCCTCACCTCCTCTGTGTCCCGGTCTACTTTCTCCTTCTCTTCCACTTCTCTATTTGTAACCTCTCCATTCGTAACCTCTCCGTTCACCTCGTCAGACTTGCGCTTCTGACTGCAAGGGAAAAGTTTATTCATGAGCAGAATGCATAAGACCTTGAAAGGTTAAGGGAAACATAGATGAGTTCCTACTTACACTTTGGAGAACATTGATAAGATGGTGGGTTGTTTTCCGGAGACAGAGTTTCTTGTGACTCTGGAACCAGGAGATTCTGGACAAAAGTAAAGAAACAATGTTTTATTATTTAAGGATTTGGAATCGATTGCATCCATGTGCCTCAACACTTGGTCATTTCCCAAAATGTAAAGTTCTCTAAGATGTGTTGGGTTTTACAAGTTGTTTGATAAAACAATTAGATGGAACATCAGAACCAATCTTTCAGAGCATGAGACATCACAGAAAATGGATACTGTATAGATTAATCAAGGGAGAAATTGATGTTCCCAGCCACTCCTACTCACTCTTGGGCTCAGAGTCTGACTTGCTCTTCCGTCCTCCCTTGCCTTTGGGGGCAGAAGGAGACTTCATGGCATCAGCCTCTTTGGTGTCCATGATTACTTCTTCATCCTCTTTCTTGTGAGAGTCACCATTTGCTGCAGAGCCATTTGTTTTGCCATTCTTGCAGTTCTGCGCCACAACATCACCGTGTGAGCCATTCTCCACACACAGCTCACGTCCCAAAAGGGCCTTCACCTTAGAGAGGTAGCCATCCTGAGGGGAACATGTAGGCCCTGGTCAAAAGCACTATATAGGAAATAAGGTGCCATTTTGGACAAACCCAAAGATACTATTTTTATGGAGTGAGAGATGGGCCAGAGTGAGTGGATTCATTAGATTGACAGGATGCAGCCACAACTCACCATTGAGATCTCTGAACTCTTCATCTTGGCTTTCAGGCTGCTGAGCTGGTCCTGGGCATCCGGATGCAGGAAGTCCTGCACCAACTTGACCTTTTCTTTGACACGGTCCTATGAGTTAAATAAACTGGTTTAAGACATGCTTTGGAAGGTGCTACCCATCTACGTTATTTTAAGTGCTTAGCCACAAGCTGTTCACTCACCTACGGTGAGGAAGACAATCGAGCATGAGGTCTTATACCAACAAGCTCCGAGACAGTTTGTAGCTACAAGCCATCAGAATGCTGAACACTAAGCAGCCCTCCACACATATGCACTCATCCACACGATTTTATGCCACACATTAAATAATGCACAACGTAAACACTTGCCCCCCAATCCCCAAAACAGGTGTAAATATTAGACTGCAGATTGTGCATTCTTGTATTATACTTATGTTAAAAAGTTAATTTTAGTCTGAGCCATTTACTTTCGCTTATATTATTTCTTATTGTCGAGAAGGAACCTGCAAGTACCGTACTAATACAACTTCACAAAGGGATAGTCATGATCGGCTTTCTGGACATTAGTCAACGTTTGAAATAACAGAACACGTAAATAAGTCTTTAGCATTCGAAACCAAAATGTCCAACTTGGTAGTTCATGTCACTCACCTCATCGGAGATCCCATCTTCATCTTTTTCCAACACCTCCAGCCTGTAAACAAAAAAACAGAGTGTTACCCACTCGCTACAATGATCTAAACATGAACATAGTCAAATCCAGTATATTAGCATGGCACAACTTGTTGACAGGTCGCTAACGCTAAATGTTAACGACATCTAGCTGGACACTTGATTGTGAACCTGACATGATTTTGAATTCCTATCCTAGCTACTGTACCAAGCATCGAACAAGAAGCCAGCTAGTTAATGTCTGTTTACAGCATGATAACAATGTAGATAGCAACTCAAAACGGCTAGCTAACATTTCACAAATAGTCGATGATCGCTAGCAAGCTAACAATTAACGCGAACGTTAACATTAGTTAGCCAACTAGGAAATAAAAACATGCATGTATTCAATATTGAAGTGAGAGGCAACAGCTGACATGAGCCAAAATGTATTATTTGGCGCCAAATCTATTCCCAAGCACAACGCATCTTTGGTACAGTTAAATAGCTAGACATGGCATAGGACAACCGTGGAAGATGCTAGCTAGTTAGCTATCCATCCAGTTAGTAGAGCCGTTTCAGCGTGGCAACATTAATTCGCAGTATTGTGCATGGAATGGTAGATCGTGTGATGCGGTGAGAATTAGAATACCCCATGCCATGCATGTGTGCTTATTTGACAGGACAAAGGGTGAACTGAACGCAGTGTGCTGCAAGCTAGCTAGCCGAACATGACAGCACTGCAACATTACATTTGCGCTAGCTAGCTTGTAACGTTACCTTTTCCTGACATCCACTGGCAGAAACAAGGAGGTATTGGCTGGCATTTCAAGTGTGAGCGTGATAGACTAAAATATAAAACTCGTTTAGATAAAAACAAGGAAAGACAACAAAGAATCGTTAAAACTATGAGGTAAAATCAGAGCTCTCTGAAAAACAATGTGTGTGGCATCTGATTTAGGCTAGCTATATGCAGTTCAGGCGCGCGGGGCCGTCTTTTCGCGCGGAAACCCGGGCATTTTGGGCTTTACCATTACGTTGATGTATAGGTGAAACGCATGGAGAATATGGGATCAAATTTCATTAATACATGTATCGATTAAGGTTTTGAACAACTTTTACATTAATAGTTCAATTAAATTATACATTAGCATTGGCTGTTTGTTTCATAGTATGTTTTCACCTCTCTATGGAATATTTTAAATTGTTGACACCCCCATTGATTTGCATACTACAAAACTTCGTTCACCACAATGTACATGATTTAGCGAGGGAAATCAAGGAACGACACAAATGCAATCGGATTGATAGTGATAATGGTTGATATATATATATTTTTTTATCAGAGACATAGCTGGCTTTATACATGTATTTCTTATGATGACCTGCTGTACAACTAACGCCTCATGTCCACGAGATGCCGCAAACTCTTTGACATTGAAGTCATTCAATGTCAAAGGAGCAGTACGCACGCTACGTTAGGGATGCCGCACTAGGTGGTGGTGTGTTCTGTGTACCATGCGTTCAATATTTTCAAAACGCATATGCATCTGGTGGACATGGGGCAACTTGGCAAACGCACGCGGGGGAGTGGTTTGTTTATTTATGGGTCATTTCAGTGGCAACAGAAATTGTATTTGAATTCCATATTTTTTTATTTGTATCTTGAAATTGAATATTATTTTATTTTGTAACGCACAAATTTTATTCATAAATTGAACTTATTTAATGATTTCAAACTGAATTTAATTAATATTGCATTCAGTTTTAAAATTCAATTGAATATTACAATTAAATATTTATATATTTAGTTTCAATGTTGTAGATATTGCATTCACTGTCTGTGTACCTGGTTTGCAAACTATAATTTAAAGTTGATATAAATTCATATATTAAACTTCTCAGATGCATTCAGATTTCAAATTCAGATTGAAAACCGGAGACAACATCCTGGTGTTTTACAGTGCTCGACTTGGTCTGAAATAGGTGCAAGTACTCAATTTGGGTGCAGGTACTGTTTATATTTAGGTCCAGAAGCTCCACAATACTTCTGAGCTAATATTTTCTAAAGTAACAGGAGCTCAAGCAGTAGAACATTTGAAATGCTGGTACTCAGCTCTGGTGCGCTCCTGCCCAAGTCAAGCGCTGCTACTTTGCCAGCCAGGAAAGGTAGAGGAGGACAGATTAAAGACTGTGTTAGCACACTTAGCTAAAGCCTATAGAGACCCACATTTGGAAGTGTCATAATACCCATAAAACCTAGCAGTCAAACAGGGAATTTTTTTTCATAGGGGATTTTAGAAACACTTAAAAATAAGGGCTGTGTTTTGTGTAGGCTTACCCTGGCGTGACGTTTTGTGTAGGCTTACCCTTGTGTGACGTTTTGTGTAGGCTTACCCTGGCGTGACGTTTTGTGTAGGCTTACCCTGGCGTGACGTTTTGTGTAGGCTTACCCTGGCGTGACGTTTTGTGTAGGCTTACCCTGGCGTGACGTTTTGTGTAGGCTTACAATGGCGTGACGTTTTGTGTAGGCTTACCCTGGCGTGACGTTTTGATAACCCTTTAAATCTCTCTCGGAGAAGTGACTTTTATCAACATTTTAGTCTCCATTTACTCTCAGATTACAAAAATTTGCATCAAAGTAGACATCATGAAAGACTACAATTCCCTGCAAGCTCCTGCACATCATCTCTATCTGACACCTTTGCTAACAGGTATTACATCAATTTAAAACTTGCACAAGACAGTTTGCAGAATTGTCCATTTAAAGACATTTTGCCAATTTGTTCATTACTACATGGTAGTTAATCTAGAGATTCTTAGCTTTGCCTCGATTATGCAGTCTCATCCAGATCATCATGGCATTTGTAGTTCATTAGTATTTCATTTTGGGGGATTAAATACAGGCAAATGTATTGATAAAAGTCACCTTGTCCTATGGTGATTTACAGTTATCAGAACGTCACAACAGGGTAAGCCTACACAAAACGTAGACCTTATTTCATTAAGTGTTTCTAAAATCCCCTATGGGGAAAATGAACAGTGGAAAACGATAAGAACCATTTTCCCATTTTGACCACTAGGTTTTTAATGGGTATTATGATTCACACTGTGGTACTCTATATGGATAAATTCAGGAAGTTCAAAAGGACTGCACCCTGCTTGGTTAACAAGTACCGCTTAAAGTACCAGGGCCCTCATTTATTGATGTTGCGAAGAAAAGCTTCAAAATTTAGCAATTGCTCGTATGCTTGATTTACACACCTGTAAGTATTTTGCCTTGATAAATCAGACACGTTCTAAAACACTGAGCTAGTGCACGTAAAGTCTCATTTACATAAAGAAACACCCTAAATGACCATTTATGGTCACAAACCTTCCCTTTAAAGCTGCAAGAAATGTCACTAATTTCTGTTCGCCAACATGGAGAAATCAAAGAAGAAAAAAAACAGGAGGGCAGAGTGACTCTTCACTGTCTGCTGTGGACCAGCACATTGGCAGCATAATTGGAGAGGTCTCACATGGAACCCAAACCGGTTGCCAATCAAGCATAAATGTATTTTTTCACCCCACGCCAAACGCATGTTAAAATATCAAAACAAACTCTGAACCAATTACATTACAAAAAGCATTAAACCTTTATGGCTATTTAGCTAGCTTGCTGTTGCTAGCTAATTTGTCCTATTTAGCTAGCTTGCTATTGCTAGCTAATTTGTCCTGGGACATAAACATTGAGTTGTTATTTTACCTGAAATGCACAAGGTCCTCTACTCCGACAATTAATCCACACATAAAACAGCCATCGGTTTCTAGTCATCTCCTCCTTCCAACCTTTTTCTTCTCTTGACTTTATATTGTGATTGGCAACTTTCATAAATTAGGTGCATTATCGCCACTGACCTCGTTCGTCTTTCAGTCCCCCACGTGGGTATAACCAATAAGGAGTTGGCACAGGGGTACCTGCTTCTATAAACCAATGAGGAGATGGGAGAGGCAGGATTTGCAGCGCGATCTGCGTCACAAATAGAACTGACTTCTATTTTAGCCCTTGGCAACGCAGACACTCATTGGCACGCGCGAGCAGTGTGGGTGTAATAATTGAATAATATAGATTTCTAAATTTATTTTGCTACACGAGCAATGTAGTCAGCCTGTGATGCAGTCCTGAAACAAGAAGAGATCAACACATCAATTATTGGACTCAAACAGCAGCTGGAGGATGTATGCAACGGCCTGATATAGAAATCAATCATTGAAAGAACTTGTTGATTGTGTCAAACATGTGAGACAAATTCTGGCGCAATGTAAATGTGTTTTCCTTGTCGATTTGATTACAATATTTGGAAGAACAGATACCTAAACCCGGTGTATGATATTGACTCTGGTCCTCAGTGCTAGGGCTATGGGTGGTGGGAAACACTCCCTGTCAGGCATGGGCTCAACAGGTCTCAGTTGGTCATTCAGTGGAATGACATTTTTGATTGCAATGTTGTGGAGCACACTGCAAGCCTTGACAATGTAGAAAACCTAAAAAGGAATTGTATTGTCATTTGAAGATATGTCATTTCATAGGCATATGAAATTGGTATTTGTATTGCAGTGTGCCTCTTGTCCCAGACAAGCACAGCTAACGTCCTTTCAGCAGGCCTATGGTGCGCTCCACTGTTGTTCTGGTGTGTGTGTGGGCTTGGTTGTACCTTGCCTCTTGTTGGTTTGAGGGCCCAGGATGATGTCTCCGGTTTTGAATCTGAATTTAGAAAACTGAATCTGAATGCATCTGAGAAGTTGAATACAGTGCATTCGGAAGGTATTCAGACCCTTTGATGTTACAGCCTTATTCTAAAATGTATATAACATATATATATATATATATATATATATATATATATATATTTTTTTTTAATCTAATCAATCTACACACACTACCCCACAATGACAAAGCGAAAACAGGTTTAGACATTTTTGCAAATTTATTAAAAAAAATAATTTAAAAAAAACATGATTTACATAAGTATTCAGACCATTTGCTATGAGACTCAAAATTGAGTTTAGGTGCATGCTGATCCATTGGTCATCATTGAGATGTTTCTACAACTTGATTGGAGTCCACCTGTGGTAAATTCAATTGATTGGACATGATTTGGAAAGGAACACACCTCTCTATATAAGGTCCCACAGTTGACAGTGCATCTCAGAGCAAAAACCAAGCCATGAAGTCAAAGGAATTGTCCGTAGAGCTCCGAGACAGGATTGTGTCGAGGCACAGATCTGGGGAATGGTACCAAAACATTTCTGCAGCATTGAAGGTCCCCAAGAACACAGTGGCCTTCATTGTTCTTAAATGGAAGTTTGGAACCACCAAGACTCTTTCTAGAGCTGGGTGCCCGGAAACTGAGCAATTGGGGGAAGGGCCTTGGTCAGGGAGGTGACCAAGAACCCGATGATCACTCTGACAGAGCTCTAGAGTTCCTCTGTGGAGATGGGAGAAAATTCCAGAAGGACAACCATCTCTGCATTATTCCACCAATCAGGCCTTTGTGGTAGAGTGGCCAGATGGAAGCCACTCCTCAGTAAAAGGCACATGAGATCCTGCTTGGAGTTTGCCAAAAGGCATCTAAAGACTCAGACGATGAGAAACCAGATCCTCTGGTCTGATGAAACCAAGATATAACTATTGGGCCTGAACACCAAGTGTCACATTTGGAGGAACCCTGGCACCCTCCCTACGGTGAAGCATGGTGGTGGTAGCATTATGCTGTAGGGATTTTGTTCAGCACTAGGGACTGGGAGACTAGTCAAGATTGAGGGAAAGATGAACAGCGCAAAGTACAGAGAAATCCTTGATGAAAACCTGCTCCATAGTGCTCAGGACTACAGACAGGGGTGAAGGATAACCCAACAGGACAACCACCCAAAGCACACAGCCAAGACAACGCAGAGTGGCTTCGGGACAAGTCTCTGAATGTCCTTGAGTGACCCAGCCAGAGCCCGGACTTGAACCCGATCGAACATCTCTGAAGAGACCTGGAGCGACACTCCCCATCCAACCTGACAGAGCTTGAGAGGATCTGCAGAGAACTTCCCAAATACAGGTGTGCCAAGAAGACTCAACACTGTAATCGCTGCCAAAGGTGCTTCAAGAAAGTACCGAGTAAAGGATCTGAAAACTTATGTAAAAGTCATATTTCAGTTTTTTTTTTTTTTTTCCATGAGCAAAAAAAAATCACCTGTTTTTGCTTTGTCATAATAGGGTATTGTGTGTAGATTGATGTGGGGGGAAAACAATTTCAACTATTTTAGAATACACTATTCCAGATAGAAATTCGTATCTGAATGCGGTGCCGCAGATGAAATAAGCCGCCGTTCTTCATTATCAATGGAGAAAGCTCAAAACTACGGAGGACAGCAGAGAGGGGGATGGTGGGATTTGTGTGAAGCATTAACACAATCACAAGTTTAAGCACTCGCCGTAATCAGCAGGTTAGGATGAGTACACAACCATTCTAGGAAGCACTCTGCCACAAATGTGCTCATTTGAACTTTTCCAGATCCAAACAGCGTGGTTGCGAGTCAATAAACAAGTCTAATCTAGGCAAGTAGTGATGAGCGCACATAACAATACAGGCTCCAGACATCACAAGCCAGCAAAAAACACACAACCTCGTGTGATGGGTAGCTGTCGGATATATTAGCCACGATTTACCGTTCTTTGTGCAGCTACAAATGTCGAACAAAGTTGGAAATTGTTGCACCTCTGTCTGTAATTTTCTTCCCGCATGTTTTGCAAATTGCAATCCGTATTTTGTTGATACAGCGTCGTCTTTATACCCGAAAATAATAATTTTGGGTATCATCATTCCAAGGCCTCCATCTGAATTCACCCGCTCGCGTTCCTCTGCACTGCCACACACAATTTGATTGGCTGCTGTCCGATTCACACTGGAATCCGTTAAATGAAGAGTTGATGCGCTGCGCACTTTTTTAATAGTATCATTTTTTATATTTGGGCTTGGGGAGGGTATCAAGTCAGGTCGAGTCATAAGGCTCAAGTCCAAGTTAAGTCACGAGTCATTGGTGTCAAAGTCGAGTTGCAAGTCATCATATTTGTGACTTGAGTCTGACTCGAGTCCAAGTCATGTGACTCGAGTCCACACCTCTGGTACATAGTGTATTTGTTGATATTAAAAACGTGTTCTATATTAAATGATACTTCGTTTAATATAACAGGCTTTTAAAATGTAATATTGGTGCACAATTTCTACTTAAAATATCAAAGGGACGCAAAAGGGACTAATTTAGTGGAACGACCAGTACACAATAGCAACAAACCTAAATAATTGCAGGTGTGTGCAGTAAAATATCATTAAAATCATCACAGAACCATTGAGCACATAACATAAGTCAGCATCTCTTCATATTTATTTTGGGTAGGACAAATGGAACGAATAGATAGATATAGATCTATATTATTTGCATTATGCAACTGAAAACTAAAGTTAATAATGAATGTGTAGAAATAAATTATCAATTAATAAAATAACAAATAATTATATTAATACATACTCAACATATGACAAATTAGTGCTGTGAATTAAAGTGAAATGTACAAGTAAAATTAGTCTTTCACCACAAGGTGGCACTAGTTCATTACGGTTGATGTGCAGTGAATTTCTTGAGGCTGAGCGCATATGAGCTCCTTTGTGTGTGTGTGTGTGTGTGTGTGTGTGTGTGTGTGTGTGTGTGTTTTTGTGATATATATACAGGAATGTGCAGCTGACTCCAAGTGCCTGTATGTTTTAAACTCGCAAGTGTGCAGTCTTGTTTTTTCCAATGTGGATGCCTGTTTGTGGGTGTGGCTGGCATCAGTGTGTTCATGTCTTTTTAAGCATATGCAGCTGTTTCAGTTGAGCTTAATGCACAGCGTAACCCTTTATGCTTTTTGTGTTCTTCACCTACAGGACTCTGGACTCTGTCATATCTTCCTGCTGAGCGCGCTGGAAATTCTTGGTCACGTTCCCAGCAGCGCAAGGTCATGTCTAAAAGGGATCCAGCTTTTGTCAAATTAACTTCAAAAGTACATTTTCGCATTTTACCAAACCCTTTTCCTAACCTTAACCTAAAAGTCTCATAACCTGCTACGTTAATTATACTAACCTGCTGCCTAAGTTCTAACCTGCTACGAAAAGTCAAATCGGACTTTAATTTGACAAAAGCTGGATCCCTTCTAGCCATGACCTGGGGCCTCCTGGGGCTGATTTAGCCAATGTTCGCATCCAGGAATCCAGGACTTCTGACAGCAACTAGACGAGACTCTCTTTCAAGGCCATACTCCGTCAGCCTCTCCCGGGCTGTGGCCCAGAGTCTGCCCCCGAGGCCAGCCAGGAACCTCTCCCTCAAAAGGCTGTCTCCCATCTTCCTGGAGCTCCCAGAGAAGCAGCCACTCTCTATTAAATGACAGTTACTCAAAACTAAGCCTGCCACACCCCATTTTCTTTCTCTCCCTCACTGACCTCACCCGCCCCACATGGTCACCCCTAACATTTCACACAACAGAACTCTTTCTCATGTCAGTCTGGAAGCAGTTAAAACCATGCTGTTAGATGTGAAGGCCAAGGTTAAATGGAGAAAGTATAATGGCCACATTTGAATAGAGCTTTTTCATGTTGAAACAAGTATTTTTTTAGACTTTGTTAGAGCATGTTTGGATTAAATATCAGTTTTCGATTACACCTCATGCAGCCATGTGGGATTTTGAAAGATGGCAATAGGCCTGGAAAGTGAAACGTATCAGGACATGTTTTTCTACATACAATACATGCACAAATATGAACTTTTGTGTACACACATTCACTCGTTTAAAAACACACACACAAAACGCATTGGATTCTTCAGATGTTTCATTTATTTTATAAAAAGGAATGCATTTAAAAAATAATAATAATATGTACCACTATTAGTGTTTAAGCTGTACCGTTTTGACACAGGCATCGTGCTACTGGACACACAAGACATTCCATACATGAACACGGTTCTCACATACATACATACATACATACTGTACATACTTACATACATAGTCATTCATATATTTATACAAATAATACAGGGTTAGGCAACACATGAATGAAGTGATGGGTATGTTTGCGCTGTCTTTGAAGAAACCCAGGAGAGAGCAGGCAATATGGAATCTGCCAAAGTGCTTTCACTATTCCTAATGGTCTGGCCTAGCCTGGAATCTAAATTTATATGCTCAGTTTATTTTGAAGTGAAACAATTGTGTAACAGAGCATATTAGTTTGGATTCCAGGCTAGGGCTCGCTGTCTAACTAGCAGGCTATAAAAACCTGCATGGAAATATGATGAGGACCAGAAGCGTGGCCAAGTGAGAGTGAGTGTGTGTCTGTACAAAGGCAGATGAGATTCTTCCTGAACAACAGGAACCGCTTTATGAAACACAGGACTTCCTGCCGTTAGAGGAAGTAGAGTTTATTTAGGCATCTAAGAGAGTAAAGAGGACGACCTTCTCTCGTGTGAAGGGAATGGAGACCCGTGCTCCCCTTTAAACGGGATCTTCTCTTGTTTATGGAGGGGGAGAGGGATTATTGAGATTGGGGAAGATGAGACGTGTCTACTCTGGACTAATCCCATGTCTTCCTGTGTTGAACAGGACACTACTATTTTTCAACCATTCTACCTGGACTGGCTGGGGGTGATATTCCTGTTATTTTGTTGTGGTCTGTTTTTAAGACTTCGCAGTGAGATTGACCTACCTTGTTTAATCCCACTCTCTGCACATCAATGACAAGTCAATGATCAATAATACTGTCAAAAATAGAGCGGTCTCGCTCCAAACACTTCATACTTACATTCAGGCCCATTCCCCTGGAGCAACGCCCAATAATAACAGAAAGCACACTCTGCGTTGCTATAACATCGTTAAGACAACAGTCCTGTTGGTTATGGGCTGCTGGGTAGCTGTCATTGAGTGAAATTTATCAGGGCCAACTCACTTCAGGAAATGTGTTTTCTGATTGGGCCTTCCTCTTAGGAAACGTTAGTTACAAAAGACAACAGTAGAAGCGAGAGGGATAGATTTGAGAGAGAGAGAGAGAGAGAGAATGTTAATGAACAAGCTGAACTTACTGGAGTACACCAATACACATTAGTTCTTACAAAGGAGTTAGAATGTCATGCAATATACGTAAGCAGAGTACTTTTGTTTTTTGCAGTTAATCAAAGGGATCTATGCAGGTTAATATATGAGGATATATAGCCCTGGTTTAGAGGGGTACTTGCAAGGGTTTCGGCCTGCATGGAGTGCAGTACTGAGTGAGGACTAGTCACTGCCTGGGTGCCTCACGTCTCTCTATATGAGCAATGGCCTATGAGTACTGTATGTATGGATACATATATAATTCACTCAGGGAAACGTCTGTGGTTTAACCTTTCAAGAGAGTGACAGCCATAAACAATCACACAACGCTTACATGTCTACAAAGTGCAATATGTGAAAGCTTTACCATTATCAGGGCGCAGTAAAACACTCCAACAACTCAGCATCACGATTATGTATTATGCATATGGTGTCTGTGGATTTGGCTTTCCATAAGAGAGTCCGCATACATGTAAAACAAGCGGACATGCAGAACATGAATTCATGTATCGTTATAATCAAGACTCCCTCAACAAAGATTGTGACTCCACTCTGTGAAAGTCCCTAAGAAAATGTTTAAAAACATTGTTAAAAGAAAGAGAAAAAAAGGCTCAGCTATGATTGTGAATTCATTGAATAATAGTGAATTCACTCGAGGATGATTGTGTTATCACGCTCTTGTGGTGAATCGGTTGAATGCTGATTGTGAATTCACACAGGTATGATTGTAATGAGAGTCAACGATGTTGTGACATCTCTCCAGACAAACAGACAGACGGTCTTCTATGTGGCAGGTCTGGAGTGGGGATGGGGGGGGGGTTCACAGGTGTGCTTTCCTCTTTAAGTCTCTTCACCTGCACACAGCCCCATCACACACACTATCCCTCTCACACACCCAGTCAAACAGACATGCACACACACACCTTCACATTCAGAAACACACACTGTGCGATTATAGCATCGAGTCAGACACAGGTGGTGCACTCTGCCTGCATGATGGGCGTGGTCTGGTGTTCGTGTTTGTTGGTACAGTGCTCCATAGAGCTGGAGCTCTTGAGGGGCACCAGGCATCGGTCAGTGGGGCGCCCGCTGGTCAGCAGCCCCCAGCAGCACAGCACACGCAGGAACTCTTTTCTCATGTCCTTACTGCGTAGCGTGTAGATCAGCGGGTTGAGTGCCGAATTGAGCGTGGCGATGCCGAAGAAGATGTCTGCCTTGGAGAGGATGGGGCAGTCCAGCCTGCGGCAGGAGGTGTCCAGGAGGAGGACGGTGAAGGCGGGCAGCCAGCACACGATGAAGACGCCCAGCACGATGGTGACCGTCTTCAGCAGGGCGTAGGCCGGAGAGTTGGTGGCCTCCTGGTGGCTGGAGCGCACAATCAGGTAGATGCGCACGTAAAGGATGCCGATAGAGAGCAGGATGATGCTGAAGATGGTGACCACGAACAGGATGTACTTCTTGGAATAGAGGGGCAGCAAGGCCGAGCACTCAGGCAGGTTGTTGATGCAGTTCCAGCCGATGATGGGCAGGCCCCCCAGGAGGATGGAGGTGACCCAGCACGTCCCGATCAGCAGGAACATACGACACGTCCTGTTAGAGCCGTAAACCCTGACCTTGGTGATGGCGATGTAGCGCTCGATGGCGATGGCCAGCAGGCTGAAGACGGAGGCGGCCAGCGCTATAAAGGCTGTGCCCTCCCGGATGAACCACTGTACCGGCACCAACTCAAAGGTCCTAGGCCCTGATAGGAAGATGTTGGCGATGTAGGCTGAGCCGGCCAGCAGGTCGGAGAAGGCTAGGTTCCCGATGAAGAAGAACATGGCGGTGTGGAACTTCTTGTTGCGGAACACGGCAATGAGCAGCAGCAAGTTCTCCAGAATGATGATGCTGCAGATGATGACGAAGACGATGTTGAGGGAGCTGAGCTGGGCCTTCCCATTGGTGCGCTCCTCTAACTCCTCCCAGGTCATGTCCTTGGCAAACACATAGTAGGCATGGATCAGGGTCCGGTTGTAGTACTGGGAATACTTGCTCTTCATGGCAACAACGGGGTGGCAGAGCACGGTGGCTTTTCGGCAAAGAGTCATTCACACAGTGGTATGGTGACGGTAGAGGTGGTCTGGGCCGATGGTCATTCTCTCAAGAGGAGACGTCTGGGAGACAGGGGGAGGACGCAGGGCAGGCAGGCTGAGGGGAGGGACTGTGCCCGTCCCAGAATCACGTCTCAGTGGCCCAGGAAGCTTGGTTGGGTCACCTGCAGAGAATCAGAGAGACATGGTCAGGATTACCAACAGGGCATATAGTGTGCATTGTGTGATTTTAATAAATTATGAGTAGGCACTGCCTACTAATTGGTTGATGATATCATTGGAAACACTTTTTTTACTACAAAACATAGAAAAGCACAATTTCCACATATGTTGATGTTGGGGTTGTGCTGGCGATGATGACTATGAAGCAGAATTTAAATTTTATTTAAAAAAAAAATTATGTCCCTTTAAATAGACATTTTAAAAGAGGGAAAAAGGTTGATTCTAGTGTCGACTCATCTAGGGGAGACAAAGTAATGAGTTGGTCTGTGTTACAGTGAAATAGTTTATTAAGGTCAGACTTGCTTAAGACACAAATCACAGCAGTTGTGTGTGTGATGTGTGTGTGTGTGTGACTGATTCTTACTGCCATAGGGCCTGCTTTGGCATGTGAACCTGGGGTGATCAGACATTTCTTAGGGTTCAAAAATAGATCCAATCTGGACAGATCTGGCATCTGCCTTCAGGCACAACTCTCCCCTGAGCATTACACAGAAAGGACTGTGTGTGACCACATGTGCAACTGCTGCAAATACACTGTGTACTTTGTCCCTTTGCTACATCTCCAGCTAAGCACCCACACAGGCAGACAGTTGCTGCTTTTGTCTGTGCAACAGGATTGGAATGGCAGTAGAGAGATAGTGTATTAGTGTTGAGCAGTGAGAGACTCAAGGGCAAGGTTTACGTCATCATCATAACCTATCATGAAGAGTTACACTCTTTGACCAATCTGGAACTGTAATTCCTAGGAAAATCAGTACGAGGAAACATAGGAAACAGAGATTTTTCTTCCAGAACAGTAGCCTAGACAGAGATCACCTGTAGGCTGTAGCCTCAGAACCTAATGGTCCGTCAGGCTAGAACACACAGCAGCTAGGTCTGTCCGTCTACCGAGGATATTCCGCTCACCATTTCTAAGCACCTTGCTGTCAACACTCTGCTCCGTCACACCATCGTTGTCCGGACTGAGCAACATTTAACTCCATTTAAGTCCCTCTAACACCAGCATAGCAGCATAGATCGTGGATCAGCCAGACTAGGGCCAGGGGCAAGCCTCAACGTGATGTCCCCCAAAACACTGGAGGGCATCTCACAACCCTACCAGTAAGTAAACAACAGAAAGATGGGAACTTTCCAGACTTGTGGGAAGTATATTATTAACCAATCTAAAGTGAAAGAAAACATCTATTCTCATGATCATTGGTTAAGATAGTTGTAAAAAGCCACAGTTGGGTCATAACATTTTAATTAGCAGATGTGTGTCACTGGTTTTCAGATCCACTCTACCCTTAAACATTTACATTCAATAATGAATTAAAAATTAAGCCGTTTGTTCATTTGAATGGTACAGTTAAAAAAATTACTTTCAAACAAATGCATGCAAATAACACACTGGTCCACAAAGAAAGCTTGGAATCAGTAGTCAAAAGTCAAAACAGTGTTGAAAGCAAAAGGAGGGTCTGTTAAAACAAAAATAAAAGCTGTCCAGCAGTAAAGAGGTTCTGGAAAGCTGATCAGAGTCTGAGCTCTTAAATACGTTGACGGTAACGAGATGCGTCTGCAGAACAGCTCATAGTAACCGGATCCTGATGCTTTCACTGCACGCCTCCTCTCTACAGCCTGAGCTGCTGCTGCCTGCTTCATTTCCCTAATCTAAACGCTTTTACTGCTGTTTAGGTAGCTAGCTAGGTAGTCTAACTGCCGTCCTGTCTACTGGGCTGTGACAAACCTCGGTGAGGGTGGAGAGAGGGGCGGGGCTGGGCTGGGGAGAGTGGAATGAGCGGCGTGCCCATGTGGAATGGCATCTGGACACAAAGGCAGGGATCTGAGACGTCGCTGTGACGCACACAAAACCCTCATGCACTCGTGCACACACACACACACACACACACACTGATACCAGCACACACAGACCCCCACATATAAGCCGTCATGGAAGGCTTTCAATGTCATGTGCCAGTCCATGCACCGTACACAGGAATGAAATGTACTGAACATAGCCCTATACACTCTTTCACATACGCACACACACCTAAGAGTACATACACTCGACACAGAGAGCGGAGGAGAGCAGCACACGAGTCCAGCTGCGCGCACACACATAGGTTGAACACACACACAGCTGCTCTTGGCTACCAATAATAACCAGCATGCTCTGCTGTTTCCTCAAGCAGGAACAAAAGAACAATAGTCTCCTTCGGCGTGGAGGAGCTCTGCCTTCCAGCCTGAATAACACAGCCACACCAAGCCCTGCTGGAGTCACTCCCACCCCGGTCAGACTACTCCCAATAGGGCTGCTGCAACTGTATTAGCCGCTGGACGTGTGCTGATGTATGCCCATTTTATGCTGGGGTCAAATCCAATGTCCCCTCTGTGGAACAATACAGTTGATTCAATTCAAATAATATATTCCTATTTCCTTATCGGAATCATAGCATCAGGTCTCCGCCCGTACCCCCGGTTTCCTGTGTCCATAAGTAGAGAGAGATCAGGGCTTGAGGCTGAGTGGCTCTGCCAGCCGCACCAGTGTAATTACATCAGGTTACATTACTACTGCAGACGGTAATGATGTTGTTATTGGACGAGTCAATATAAACCAGCTCTATAAAAACGGCTGAGATTGAACAGAGCAAAGAGGACATGTGGTGTTTTGGAAGCAGCTTCTTCTTTCCTCTCAGCTCATCTTTCACTTAGTTCTCTTCAGATTTCTAAGGAGAGTTTCCCAGACTGTTTTCCGACTTGGCTCGTAGACAGCAGCTCAAGTCCCCGTCAGACTGTGCATCGCCGTGGAGACCTTGGCGTGCCACGTGACATCTCCGTGATCAGGGGAGCGTGTGAAACCTGATGGGCTGGTTTACCTGCAGTGCTGTTGTCTCCTCCCTTGATCTGCCCTGTGCCACACAGGCCCAGACGTCTCCACGGCAACTAGCTGACAGACAGGACAAGCGAGCAGCAGACTTCCTGCTCCACTGCTCTGTAGTCCCGAACATCATATGGCACGAGACAAAGCTGTGCACTGTGTTGACCCCCCAAACATCACACAGCACTGTCATATCCCTGCTGCTGTAACCCTAACAGTTAAACACATGCTCAGCACCAAGACACACCTGCCACGATTCCTTCCTTCCCTCCCTCTCTCCCTACCTTCAACAACAGGGTGTGATGAGAGTGACTAAGATGAAAGATTACACAGAGGTAGGCCTAGATCCAATGAGAGAACAAGTCTGTGTGCTATGTGAGATTCATGTGGCTCCACTGGCAGGTTTTTACTCTGGTGCAAGAAGCTAAAGCCTGAGGCTTCTGTATTTCCATGGCTGAAGGCCCTACTCTAACCCACATTAGTGTTCAATGGTCTACTGCAGGACCAGGAACCTTGGTCAAACAGTACAGGCTGGAGAATCGTGTCTCCATTGTGAGTGTGTAAAAAGAGAGAGCGAGAGAGAGAGAGAGCGAGAGAAGAGAGAGAGAAAGAGCGAGAGAGAAAGAGCGAGAGAGAGAGCGAGAGAGAGCGAGAGAGAGAGAGCGCGAGAGAGAGAGCGCGAGACAGAGAGCGCGAGAGAGAGCGCGCGAGAGAGAGCGCGCGAGAGAGAGCGAGAGAGAGATGGAAGGATGGATGGATGGAAAGAGTGAGAGGAAATAAGAGATAAAAGGCAGCAGTGAGAGACAGGAAGACAAGCACCAGACATACATTTCTCAGGTGTCATTCAGAGAGACAGGAAATCAAAAAACGCTTCAGGGAGCACATTTACATCAAGATAGGAGCCGAAGACGAATCACCAAACATGTATGCTCATGCTGCATAGCCTAGATATGGGGTCATTATCAAAGCTATGTAAACTCAGCAAAAAAAGAAACGTCCCTTTTTCAGGACCCTGTCTTTCAAAGATAATTTGTCAAAATCCAAATAACTTCACAGGTCTTCATTGTAAAGGGTTTAAACACTGTTTCCCATGCTTCAAATCCAAGTGTATTTGTCACGTGAGCCGAATAAAACAGGTGTAGACCTTACAGTGAAATGCTTACTTACAGGCTCTAACCAATAGTGCAAAGAAGGTGAACAATAGGTAAGTAAAGAAATAAAACAACAGTAAAAAGAAAGTGAAAAATGACAGTAGTGAGGCTATATACAGTAGCGAGGCTATAACAGTAGTGAGGCTATATACAGTAGCGAGGCTATAACAGTAGTGAGGCTATATACAGTAGCGAAGCTATAACAGTAGCGAGGCTATATACAGTAGCGAGGCTATAACAGTAGCGAGGCTATATACAGTAGCGAGGCTATAACAGTAGCGAGGCTATAACAGTAGCGAGGCTATAACAGTAGTGAGGCTATAACAGTAGCGAGGCTATATACAGTAGTGAGGCTATAACAGTAGCGAGGCTATAACAGTAGCGAGGCTATAACAGTAGTGAGGCTATATACAGTAGCGAAGCTATAACAGTAGCGAGGCTATAACAGTAGCGAGGCTATAACAGTAGCGAGGCTATATACAGTAGCGAGGCTATTACAGTAGCGAGGCTATATACAGTAGTGAGGCTATAGTCAGGCTGATTGAGGTAGTATGTACATATAGATATGGTTTAAGTGACTATGCATATATGATGAACAGAGAGTAGCAGTAGTGTAAAAGAGGGGTTGGCGGGTGGTGGGTGGGACACAATGCAGATAGGCAATGTGCAGGAGCACTGGTTGGTCAGCCCAGTTGAGGTAGTATGCACATGAATGTATAGTTAAAGTGACTCTGCATATATGATAAACAGAGAGTAGCAGCAGCTTAAAAAGAGGGGTGGGGGGCACAAAATGCAAATAGTCCGGGTAGCTATTTTGATTACCTGTTCAGGAGTCTTATGGCTTGGGGGTAAAAACTGTTGAGAAGCCTTGCCATGCGGTGCAGCTGTAGGACCTTTTGAGGATCTCAGGACCCATACCAAATCTTTTTAGTTTCCTGAGAGGGAATAGGCTTTGTCGTGCCCTCTTCACCACTGTCTTGGTGTGTTTGGACCATTCTAGTTTGTTGTTGATGTGGACACCAAGGAACTTGAAGCTCTCCACCTTCTCCACTACAGCCCCGTCAATGAGAATGGGGGCATGGTCGGTCCTCATTTTCCTGTAGTCCACAATCATCTCCTTAGTCTTGGTTACGTTGAGAGATAGGTTGTTATTCTGGCACCACCCGGCCAGGTCTCTGACCTCCTCCCTATAGGCTGTCTCATCGTTGTTGGTGATCAGGCTGTTGTGTTGTGTCGTCTGCAAACTTAATGATGGTGTTGGAGTCGTGCCTGGCCATGCAGTCATGGGTGAACATGGAGTACAGGAGGGGACTGAGCATGCACACCTGGGGAGCTTCAGTGTTGAGGATCAGCGTGGCAGATGTGTTGCTACCTACCCTCACCGCCTGGGTACGGCCCATCAGGAAGTCCAGGATCCAGGTGCAGAGGGAGGTGTTTAGTCCCAGGATGCTTAGCTTAGTGATGAGCTTTGAGGGCACTATGGTGTTGAACGCTGAGCTGTAGTCAATGAATAGCATTCTCACATGTGTTCCTTTTGTCCAGGTGGGAAAGGGCAGTGTGGAGTGCAATTGAGATTGCATCATCTGTGGATCTGTTTGGGCGGTATGCAAATTGGAGTGGGTCTAGGGTTTCTAGGATAATGGTGTTGATGTGAGCCATTACCAGCCTTTCAAAGCACTTCATGGCTACGGACGTGAGTGCTAAGGGTCTGTAGTAATTTAGGCAGGTTGCCTTTGTGTTCTTGGGCTCAGGGACTATGGTGGTCTGCTTGAAACATATTGGTATTACAGACTCAATCAGGGACATGTTGAAAATGTTAGTGAAGACACCTGCCAGTTGGTCAGCACATGCCCAGAGTACACATCCTGGTAATCCGTCTGGCCGCGCAGCCTTGTGTATGTTGACCTGTTTAAAGGTCTTACTTACATCAGCTACGGAGAGCGTGATCACACAGTCGTCAGGAACAGCTGATGCTCTCATGCCTGCCTCAGTGTTGTTTGCCTCGAGGCGAGCATATGTGACTTAGCTCGTCTTGTAGGCTCGTGTCACTGGGCAGCTCGCGGCTGTGCATCCCTTTGTAGTTTGTAATAGTTTGTAAGCCCTGACACATAAGACGAGCGTCGGAACAGGTGTAGAATGATTCAATCTTAGCCCTGTATTGACACTTTGCCTGTTTTATGGTTCGTCGCAGGGCATAGCGGGAGTACTTCTAAGATTGCGGGTTAGAGTCCTGCACCTTGAAAGCGGCAGCTCTACCCTTAAGCTCAGTGCGAATGTTGCCTGTAATCCATGGCTTCTGGTTGGGGTATGTACATACAGTCACTGTGGGGACGACGTCCTCGGTGCACTTATTGATAAAGCCAGTGACTGATGTGGTGTACTCCTCAATGCCATCGGAAGAGTCCCGGAACATGTTCCAGTCTGTGCTAGCAAAACAGCCCTGTAGTTTAGCATCTGCTTCATCTGACCACTTTTTTATAGACTGAGTCACTGGTGCTTCCTGCTTTAATGTTTTGCTTGTAAGCAGGAATCAGGAGGATCGAGTTTGTCAGATTTACCAAATGGAGGGTGGGGGAGAGCTTTGTACACATCTTTGTGTGTGAAGTATAGGTGATCTAGAATTTTTGTATGTGTGGAGTACAGGTGATCTAGAATTTTTGTATGTGTGGAGTACAGGTGATCTAGAAGTGTTCACCCTCTGGTTGCACATTTAACATTTGGTAGAACTGATTTAAGTTTCCCTGCATCTGGGTGAGTGGTTTCCTGTTTGCTTATTTCCTTATACAGCTGACTGAGTGCGGTCTTAGTGCCATCATCTGTCGGTGGTGGTAAATAAACAGCCACGAAAAGTATAGCTGAAAACTCTCTAGGCAAGTAATGTGGCCTGCAATTTATCACAATATACTCTACTTCAGGCGAGCAAAATCTAGAGACTTCCTTAGATTTCGTGCACCAGCTGTTTACAAATATGCATAGACTGCCCCGCCTCGTCTTACCGGAGTGTACTGTTCCATCTTGCCAGTACAGTATATATCCTGCTAACTGAATATCCATGTCGTCCTTCAGCCACGATTCCGTGAAAAAGGATATTACAGTTTTTGATGTCCAGTTGGTAGGATATTCGTGATCGTACCTCGTCTAATTTATTGTCCAATGATTGCACGTTGGCGAGTAGTATTGACGGTAACGGCAGCTTTACCACTCACCTTCTGCGGGTCCTCACGAGGCATCCGGCTCTTTGTCCTCTGTACCTGCATTGCTTTCTCTTACAAATAACGGGGATGTCGGCCCCGTCGGGTGCTTGGAGAATGTCCTGTGCGTCCTGCTTGTTGTAGAATTTTTTTTTTGTCTAATCCGAGGCGAGTGATCGCTGTCCTGATATCCCAAAGCTCTTTGTCTAATCCGAGGTGAATGGTCGCTGTCCAGATATCCCAAAGCTCTTAGTCTAATCCGAGGTGAATGGTCGCTGTCCTGATATCCAGAAGCTCTGTCTTATCCGAGTTGAGTGGTCGCTGTCCTGATATCCAGAAGCTCTTAGTCTAATCCGAGGTGAATGGTCGCTGTCCTGATATCCAGAAGCTCTTAGTCTAATCCGAGGTGAGTGGTCGCTGTCCTGATATCCAGAAGCTCTTAGTCTAATCCAAGGTGAGTGGTCGCTGTCCTGATATCCAGAAGCTCTTAGTCTAATCCGAGGTGAATGGTCGCTGTCCTGGTATCCAGAAGCTCTTTTTTTGCCGTAAGATACGGTTGCAGAAACATTATCTACAAAATAAGTTACAAATAACGCAAAAAATTCTTAAGGCACCATTTTGAGAATTATTCAATGAACCATAAACAATTAATGAATATGCACCTGTTGAACGGTCGTTAAGACACTAACAGCTTACAGATGCTAGGCAATTAAGGTCACAATTACAAAAACTTGACACTAAAGTAGGCCTTTCTACTGACTCTGAAAAACACCAAAAGGAAGATGCCCAGGGTCCCTTCTCATCTGTGTGAACGTGCCTTAGGCATGCTGCAAGGAGGCATGAGGACTGCAGATGTGGCCAGGGCAATAAATTGCAATGTCCGTACTGTGAGACGCCTAAGACAGCGCTACAGGGAGACAAGTTGGACAGCTGATCGTCCTCGCAGTGGCAGACCAAGTGTAACAACAACTGCACAGGATCGGTACATCCAAACCTCACACCTGCGGGACAGGTACAGGATGGCAACAACAACTGCCCGAGTTACACTAGGAACGCACAATCCCTCCATCAGTGCTCAGACTGTCCGCAATAGGCTGAGAGGCTGGACTGAGGGCTTGTAGGCCTGTTGTAAGGCAGGTCCTCACCAGACATCACCGGCAACAACGTTGCCTATGGGCACAAACCCACCGTCACTGGACCAGACAGGACTGGAAAAAAGTGCTCTTCACTGACTTTTGTCAGTTGCCAACCAGGGGTGATGGTGGGATTCGCGTTTATCGTTGAAGGAATGAGCGTTACACCGAGGCCTATACTCTGGAGCGGGATCAATTTGGAGGTGGAGGGTCCGTCATGGTCTGGGGCGGTGTGTCACAGCATCATCGGACTGAGCTTGTTGTCATTGCAGGCAATCTCAACGTTGTGCGTTACAGGGAAGACATCCTCCTCCCTCATGTGGTACCCTTCCTGCAGGCTCAACCTGACATGACCCTCTAGCATGACAATGCCATCAGCCATACTGCTCGTTCTGTGCATGATTTCCTGCAAGACAGGAATGTGTTCAGCCATGGCCAGCGAAGAGCCTGGATCTCAATCCCATTGAGCACGTCTGGGACCTGTAGGATTGGAGGGTGAGGGCTAGGGCCATTCCCACTTGAAATGTCCGGGAACTTTCAGGTGCCTTGGTGGAAGAGTGGGGTAACATCTCACAGCAAGAACTGGCAAATCTGGTGCAGTCCATGAGGAGGAGATGCACTGCAGTACTTAATGCAGCTGGTGGCCACACCAGATACTGACTGTTACTTTTGATTTTGACCCCCCCTTTGTTCAGGGACACATTATTCCATTTCTGTTAGTCACATGTCTGTGGAACTTGTTCAGTTTATGTCTCAGTTGAATCTTATGTACATCCAAATATTTACACGTTGTTTGCTGAAAATAAACGCAGTTGCTAGTGAGAGGACATTTCTTTTTTTGCTGAGTTTATATTGTCACCATGTAGCCCATCTTGTTTGTCTCCAACACCAAAATTGTTTTACATCCACAAATGATCAGAACTAAAACAACCAGATAATAATCAAAGCTGCTCAAAGTTTATCACGCAATGTGTATTTAGTACGATATTCAAATGAACCATGCTGAATATTCACAAGTCCGAGTAGTAAAGATCTTCTGAAACCTTATCCTCTGGGACCTTGGGTTCGACTGGTACATAGAGCCTGGTAACACTGTGCAACAAAGTGGGACTTGAAAGGGGGTTGTAGTAGATGGGACTTAGAAAAATAAATGTTCTCTCTCATTAACCAGCCCAAGTGATTCTGAGTTCAGGGACATACATTTTAAATGTGAAAACTATTTCTAAGATGCGCACTTTTAGATTTTCCAAACTCACCTGCGTTGCTCACACTTTGAAGTCCACAATGTAGAGGGGAGGTTCTAAGGGTTATCCAATGATGATGATGGACAGAGAGATCCGCCAATTATTACTGAGAGATCAGCCAATTAAAACCAGTGGTTGTTTCGAGACCCGTTCTGAGGCGCTGTAAAACCAGACGGTTCGACAGAGAGCCGGCTGGTAGACAAAATTATGTGGTTCCTAACCCCACACTGAGACAAACCCCCCTCCTCGCACTGTGGTCATGTGACCAACTGATAGCTCCCTGCTCTGCTCTCACAAAAGCCCCAGGTGGTGTTTTCCCTTTCCCAGCAACACCTGATAAGCCCCAATTAGCAGTGTGTCTGTGTGTGCCTGCTGCTCCCCTCCCAGATAGCTGTTCCATTACCCACCTGCTGTCACTGCAGCACTCACAGCTACCCAGCTCCACTTTCTCCTGCTGCAGGGGAAACCAGTGAACCTAGACATCAGTGTTTGAGATTCCTCAGACACAACATTGTCTTGTATAACTGTACTCAGTCACATGGACACACGGAGACGTACATACATATACAGTACCCTGAGGGTTCAAAACATTAGGAACACCAATATTGAGTTGCACCCCCATTTGTCCCCAGAACTTCCTCAGTTCGTCGGGTCATGGACTACAAGGTGTCGAAAGCGTTCCACAGGGATGCTGACACATGTTGACTAACTTGTTTCAACTGGGCCTCACCAATGAGCTTGGAATAGACACAGCTGTATTTGCACAACGGAGGTAGCCTATTTCATGGGATTTCACGGTTCTAGCTTTTATGGCTCACAGGGCGAACCCCCCCCCCCCCCCCCCCCCAGCAAAACATTTGGAACAACCCAAATAAATAATAATAACATTTAAAACTATATAAATATAAAAATATGACTCAAATATCAAAAATAAGTAATAAAGACAAATAGAAACATGTGTGTTGATTTGGCACTGGAGCATCAATACATCACCCATTCCCCAACACTGTCAACCACGACTCAAGACTAAACCAGTTCACCTTGGTGGTGTGCAGACTGGTTTTCTATTATTCTTTACCATTTCACACAAACCAGACAAAAAATGCAACAATATGACTGTGAAACTATATATAGACAGTACTATGAATGAATTGTGGTTTATTTGGTAGCATTTCATAGTGTGACTGATTTGACTAATTTCATTAGTAGTGTACAAAGTTAGGGCTGTGCTATTTGATAGATTCCCCTGCTCCCCCTACCTCAGGCTTCCAGTGGGGAGACCTGAGGTCAACCTACCCCCGCCTCCCTCCCAATCTCGTACTTCTGAGTGGGAGACCTACCCAGGCAGTAGCCTGCCTAGCTCACAAACTAGAATCAGGGCGCCCACTCCGACAAGGTTAATTGACCCACAGTCCCACACGGTGACATGATATCATTGACGTGACTTGCAAATGAGCAATAGAAAACCAATCACGCAAATGTCCCCATTCCTAATTTTTATGCGCGGCCACCCAAGTGCCGCCCCGGCGGCTGCCCATGTTGCCTATACCTAAATCCACCACTGGGATCAGCAATATGTTGCTATTTCACATCGAGGTTACTTAAGCTCAAGAAGGAGAGTGTTGGAAAGATTATTCAAATATGGTGAGGAACTATGGTCATTCCCAATGAATGTACAACACTCTGTTGGCTTTCTGTGTGAGGTAATGAACAAAACTACTTTGAGAAGCTCCGCAGCTCATAAGTTGTGGCGAGTTAAGACAATCAGAAACGGCCTACTATCAGACATTCCCAAATGGTAACTTTTATAGGCCTACATTTGCGCACAGGCCAAGTACTTCTACGCATGTTCAAGCTAAATATATAAAACATAAAAAACAAGTCACATAATGAAACAATGAATGCGCACAAATTAACGGGAAACAGAGCGCTTATTCTGGAGAAGGAGACGTGCTTATAGTGCGTTTTTGCCACAAACCCATTCCCTTCTTGTGTCAACATTTTTAATAAGGGATGTGATTTATGAAAATACTAGGCTGTAGAGTGTAGACCACAACTCAATTATTTTAGATGTAGGCCTACAACAGGAAATGCATGTGAAACATTAACATTTCAGTTTTATAATTTCGATATAATAATTTCGATATATCTTCCAAAACATGAGCATTTTACACTCTAGCAGTACTCACAGACAAATGTCATAAAAGACTAAAACTTGAGCATCTCATCCTAAAATTGCAATGACGGTCAAAATGACCATTTCATATTTAACAGTAGAATAGCGGGGCCTCTAGGAGTACCAATAACCCCCAGTCTAATAAATCCATTGAACTAGAAAAGCCTGGCCTCATAGAACCCCGCTTCGTGCCAATGTAATATGGTTGTGTTTATGAAGGTGTTCCGTAACAGAATAAAAAAAATGTCAATATTTGAAAGAACATAACATTTTCATGAGTGTATGTTCCTGTAGGCTAGATGTAAAACAAACACTAAAAACACAGAATGGACCTCTGTAGGATGACATGGAAGAAGCGCTGTTTGGTAAACTCCTTGTTTCTTTGGTAATGAAAACACCCATCCCCATGCTGCGAAATGCATCTTGCTGTGTTGCGTTCATAATAATTATTATTATAGGTGTAGTTTCAATATAGTTTAGGTCTAGTTTGGATGGGCCTGTTGGGCAGGCAACTTGTCTTACAGTCAGAAAATACACTATCATTTTTTTTTTTGTATTTACAGTCTACGTGCTTCTGGATCAAGAAATACATTTTCTGACTGATTATAAATTTGCATTTGGTGTCCTGATGTTTCTTATGAGATATTTTAACATAATAAATGCATTCATTTAGCAATTCATTATTTATTCTGGAATATTTAAACAATTGAAATATCAAATGATCACAATGACGCTGAGTGTTAATGTTCACTGCCTGCCTGTGAAGTCAAAGACATTCTGCTGGCATGCGCAGTAATAAAGCTGCATTCTTTTAATCTTTCGGCTCCATTTGCATCCGATACAGACCTGACCCAATTTGGATCCGATTCTCTGACATATTTTGTGTCATATCTGGTCCACCTCGGATCCGAATCGGATGGGGTATTGATTTTGCAAAAAATGTCAGATGGGAATATCACAAATCCAATTTGATTTGGATCTACATTTCCAGATCTGAGATGCCCTCTACTTCACACTACCTCTCTATCACATTAAAGCTGTTGTGTTATCATCAAAGCACCAGACAGATGCAATCTTACCTCTGTGGTAGAGTAATCTCTCTCCTCCTCCTAGCTAATCTCTCTCAGACTTTTCGAGCAGCCAGAGGGTTATGGGTTATCATTATCCATCATAGTCCCACGCTGGGTAGGACCGCTCTCTGCTGTGATTGGATGCCTTGTCGGGTTCCATTTTTGGCCCGTCTAATGGTGTTGTGAGCATACTCGTTGAGAGCTCTGCTAGCTGTCAGGAGGATTGTTCCATTCTGCACTCCCTCCCCTTAACGCCTCCTCCCCCACCCCGGTCCCTGACCACAGGTTCTCACTCTTGACGCCAAGTGCCATAGTGTCTCGAAGGGATCAACACAAATGCAGTGAGATGGAGCATTAAAGATGTCAGTGCAGGAAGGAAGAGAGATTTACATCATCAGCAGGACCGTGACACACAATGCAGTGTATAAAGTCAAGAAGCAATGGGGCTTGAAACATACATGATAACAGATGTACAACATTCAGTGCCTTTGGAAAGTATTCAGACTCCTTGACTTTTTCCACTTTTTGTCACGTTACAGCTTTATTCTAAAATGGACGAAATAAACACAATTCCTCAGCAAAAACAGAAATACCTGATTTGCATAAGTATTCAGACCCTTTGCTATGAGACTCGAAATTGAGCTCAGGTGTTTCCTGTTTCCATTGATCATCCTTGAGATGTTTCTACAACTTGATTGGAGTCCACCTGTGGTAAATTCAATTGATTGGACATGATTTGGAAAGGCATGTCAGAGAAAAAAACAAGAAGCCATGAGATCGAAGGAATTGTCCGTAGAGCTACGAGACAGGATTGTGTCGAGGCACAGATCTGGGGAAGGGTACCAAAACATTTATGCAGCATTGAAGGTCCCCAAGAACACAGTGGCCACCATTATTCTTAAAAGGAAGAAGTTTGGAACCTTTCTGAGCAACCGGGGGGAGAAGGGCCTTTGGTTAAGGAGGTGATCAAGAACCCGATGGTTCACAGTCAGGATATAGTGGGACTGAATTTGCTGTTGATAGCAGGTGGCAGCAGTGTGTCCCTGTTCTCTATCCACATCCCTGAGCCCCAGGGCTCCATCCATGACATGAAGTGATTTCACAGCCATCACTGCAGCATTGATCACCCTCAGTCCGTTCCCAGAGCAAGGCAGAAGCAGAGGCAGAGCATTCAAGTTCACAGAACCAGCAGGACCAGTGGCAAAGGGGGCAGAAACACTATTTGGATAGTCTATCTTTAGATGCTCTACAGACAATCAGCAACATTTCAACTATCTACTAACCCTAACCCTTATTCTAACCCTAACCCTAGCCCTTATTCTAACCCTAACCCTAGCCCTTATTCTAAACCTAACCCTAGCCCTTATTCTAACCCTAACCCTAGATCTTATTCTAACCCTAACCCTTATTCTAACCCTAACCCTAGCCCTTACTCTAACCCTAACCCTAGCCCTTATTCTAACCCTAACTCGAGCCCTTATTCTAACCCTAACCCTAGCTTTAACGCTAGCCCTTATTCTAAACCTAACCCTAGCCCTTATTCTAACCCTAACCCTAGCCCTTATTCTAACCCTAACTCGAGCCCTTATTCTAACCCTAACCCTAGCTTTAACGCTAGCCCTTATTCTAAACCTAACCCTAGCCCTTATTCTAACCCTAACCCTAGCCCTTATTCTAACCCTAACCCTTATTCTAACCCTAACCCTATCTTTAACGCTAGCCCTTATTCTAACCCTAACCCTAGCCCTTATTCTAACCCTAACCCTAGCCCTTATTCTAACCCTAACCCTAGCCCTTATTCTAAACCTAACCCTAGCTTTAACGCTAGCCCTTATTCTAAACCTAACCCTAGCTTTAACGCTAGCCCTTATTCTAAACCTAACCCTAGCAAGCAGTCGCTTATCAACAGATAGTATGATCCTCCGTAGAGCATGTACAGATGGAGTATCCAAATAACACAGAGCAGAAGAGACACGAGCAGGACTCATCCTAAACCCTAACCGCGGTCACTGTATAGATAGATCGGTCTTTGAGTTCCATCTGCAGTCACAAACAGAAGGGTTTTTATCTCGGGGGGGGGGGGGGGTTCTATATGGAAAATACATACAACATTAACAACCCAATTGTGAGGCGTAAATGAAATAACACTAACTGCTGCATTAACCCAGGGTAAGTCTTCAGGGCAACAGTCATGAGGTCGGTTGTTGGTATCAGTGATGATCTGTGAGTGAGTGAGTGAGTGAGAGATTTCAGTGAACCTCCTTGTTACATGCCTTCTTCCTGTCTGGTGTTCTCTCCTCTAGATAGGCTCAGTGTTGACAGGCAGGCTGATAACACCCACAACCCCTCAGCCATGCAGACAGGGCTGAAAGCCACACCAAGAGAAAAAAACACAGACGCAAAACTGAAACGACACAACAACACACGTGTGCTAGCGGACCAGACAGAGATACACACAGACACCTACAAAATACCAAAAGAACAATACCATCACTCGCAAAGACACACCAGCATAATCTTATCTATATGCATACCACTTTGACACTGATATTCCCAAATGTTTCGAGCTCAATTTCCTAAACAAAGGAAATGGCTATGGTGAAATCTCCACGAGCAGTCTCTGGACTTTGGACAGTAGAGTGAGAGTGAATCACTTGGTCTGTCTGTGATTTGACCTTTGACATACAGTTCAGTAGCACTGGGCCTTGTGGAGCTGGCTACAACGTGGGCTGACATTGTGGGGGAGTGAAACTCAGGCTCAAGAGAGAAGAGGCTCTGTCGTTGAGAGACTTGCACTGTTCATATGACCGGCAGGCAGCTAAATTAAGAAAAAACAGAAAGGGGAGAAAGAGGAGGGGGGGGGGGGGTGAAAGGAAGAGAGGCTGTGTCTGTGTCACTCTGTGAGTTGTATTGTAGATAGGCCGGACGGACCAGAGATATGAGATGGAAGCCTGCAATATCTCAGTTTTAAGCTTTAAGAGGAATTCCATAGGGGAACTTAATGCACATTCGGAGAAAGATGGAGAAAAAAAACATGCTGAAAAAATGTCTTTGTTGCTTGCTTTGTGTAAACTTGCCAAACCAGGACCCAGACATACATATTCACATTCCTCTGGCTCTTCACTGGGACGTATTGTTTAGATTAGTTGTAGTGAAATATTAGTCCAGTAATGATCATTGAATCAATATTTACATGAATGCGTTATCACTGCGTAGCTATAGTAGTACAGAGTCAGACAGGCATAACTTCTACTAATGCAGAAATACATTTTGTTACATACTGTGACTAGACACCCCCTTCTGTTTTTTGTTACATGCTGTGACTAGACACCCCCTTCTGTTTTTTGTTACATGCTGTGACTAGACACCCCCTTCTGTTTTTTGTTACATACTGTGACTAGACACCCCCTTCTGTTTTTTGTTACAGAACTCTAAATTTGCAGAGATGCTGACTACTTCCCTGGAAAGGCACACATGTTTTTTTTTAGCTTCAAAGACAGAACGTGTCTTCCTCTCCCCCTTTGTCGTATGGTGTGGGGATTTCATCATTCTGGGAGGCTTGTTAAAATCTTGCTGAAGCTGGCAGATTATTTAGGAAGTGTAATTTTTGTATTATTATTTTTTAAACACTGAATGACGGGTAATCTTGTAATTAGGGATTAACCTTCCCCTCATCAGCAGATGACAGTTTGAGCACAGCCTCTTTTGGGGGTCTAATTTCTGTCTGCACAGTTCGGTCAAGAAGCAATGTTCACTTTCACTGGGTGTGTGCTTCATGCCAGGCATTCGTTCACGCTTTCGCTCGCTCCCTCGAAACAAAGGGACAAGTGAAGAGGGGCATCGTGCAGAGGAGCCCCCCGGCAGCGATTGGTAACCCACATGATCGACAGCCCCCCCAATCTGCCCAACGGGAGGGGCCAGGCATCAGAGGGGGTGGCGCCTTTGAGGCAATTACTGTAATACATTCACCCTCAGACCATTCCTGTCAACCCCTGTCCCACGGGGCACACTGACAAAATTATTCATATTCTTACATCGCACTATTCTGCATATTTCTCTTTCATCCGGCGTCCTGATTTAAAGGGACCACATTTCCCTCTGTGTTCCCCCTCCTCCTCTGGTATACTTTACACTTACCACAGAGATCAAAGCACAAGGGTACGAAGAGGTGATTAAAACCCCCATCAGGAAGGGTTGATTTAGAACACATCTGGAGCAGACATGTTCTTATAGTTCCGTATTAAGACCTCATTACTCCATATTCTATTTAAAAGGAACCACTCTCTGGTTTGAGCCCGTTCATGAGTCTTACCAGCAGCACCATGCAGAAACTGTTTCAATTGGACACCCTGAGTTATCTTAACCCCACATCTTACCAACACTCATTTCACATGAAAAGTTCGCAACAACCTGAGCAGTTCTACGTTGCTCAAGAGATCACAGTAACTACCGTAGGTTTCCATCCAATTGGTGACAGATGTTCATGCGAATAGTCTAACATCAGCGTAGAGAAAATATGTGAATTCTCTCACCAGTAGCGTGTTTCAACCAAACGGACTTGTTGCGGATTTTAAAAAATCAGTGCGATGACATTTTATTTGGTACAAGCAAAAAAACAAACAGTTAAATTGGTTTCCATTACATTTTTCAACTCTACCGATAGTTTTGTCACAAAATGTTTTGTTAAATAGCAAATGTTCCTACTCTGGTCTTGGCACGTGGACTCTGGCCAACAGCTCCCAGATACAGTGAGGGTAGGGTAGCCTACATGATGAGATTATGGATGGATAAGAGAGAGAATATTTGTATTTGTCAAACGGCAGTCAAGCATCGATCATCAATCATGTCACCAGAATAAGACCCTCGATATTTATTGGAAAGGAGCATCAAGATCACCATGCACTTTCACCATCCTGTGAAGTTCGCCATACCTTATTTCATCTGTAGCCTAATAAACGGAATGATTTCCTGAGTCGTAATGGGAGGACCACACACCATATCATTGCGTGACTCAGAGTTTACTTCGATATGATGGTTATTGGTATCAATATTTGCACATAAAAGGTGTTTCCACCTCCATTTCTCGCATTATACATTTTACAGACACAAAAAGATCCCACCATGTCAAAAGGAACAAATTATCTGCCTGCATTTTTTTTTTAAAATGTACCTACACTTTGTTTCCATCATAGCTGTCGTGATTTATTTTTATAAAAGGTATGACTTTACTTGCATAAAAACTGTGGACGGAAACGTGGTTAGTGTCACAAAGGAAGCGTGGTGGTGAAAGCTAACGGCATGCTAATGTTCTCACGGCACTAAGACACGTACGTACACACTAGTCACATTACTGGTAAACCACAGAGGCAAGGCTCGGAATATTTACACTCAGCCGGGAGGTCTGCTTGTCTCCATCCAGCTCTGAAACTGAAATGAATGCGAGCGCAAGGCTCAGTAGAGTTACAGCAGGCCAAGTCAGTCTCGAACCAGTATCCTGGCCCGCTCAGAGCAATGGGTGGGGGGGGGACGGGGGGGGACGGACAAGGAGCTCTGTTCTGCTGTTGGACCTGAACATAACCGGTTGGTCTGGATCAGAACCCTTCAGTTTGGAACAATGTGTTCCATTATGGGTCAGATCTAGAACTAACAGCTGAGCTCAAGGGAGGATGAGGTGTGCTAGTTTCAGGTTTCAGCAGTGATGCTATTCTCACACATCTCCGTGTTGTTGTTTAACACAGTGAGGTACTCCTAAAGGAATAGGCTTTGAATGCACATTCCCCTTTTCTTTGTCCCGGCTCCCTGCTCCTATTCTGACCTGATGCTAGAACTTGGACTCCAACCCTACTCCGGTTCTATTCTATTGCCTGGCTAGGATATTGTGTGTAACGAGGGTTTGGGATGGCGCACAGCATCAGCATGCATGTGATCTTGCATATGTGTGTATGCATCATGTTAATGAATGTAAGCACTATAGAAGCGGATTCCAAATGCTTTGAGGCATCTCTGTATGTGTGTGCAATATTAGTTGTGTTTGTGTGTGTGTGTACACAAATTGGTGGTGAGGGTGCAAGCAGTGACTGTGACACTACAAACTGCATGCTTGTTCCTCTGATGTTCCCGTGGTCTTTCTATGCATCAATAACAGCAGACTGTCACAGGACAGAGAGCTGGGAGGCCACAATGGAGGCGAGGGGGATGGTGCGAATGAGAGATGTGAAATGTATTAAAAAAATATATGGTAGCATCTATAGGTGCGAACAGAGGGGGACAACACAGTTCTGATTGCTTTCAGCCTCTATTTAGATGCTGCATTGAGACCTTCCGTGTTTTATTAATACAGACCTGTATTCAGAGCTTTGACATCAGAAAAATACATGGTTGCCTAGTGAGAGAACACTCTCTACAAACATTCAACAAAGTTTTAGACAGGATGACATGTTCTTTAAAAAACTAACAAGAGCTAGCCAATGTGTCTCCTGAAAAACAACGAGGATATTTCGACATCCAGAGACCTCCCGAGCACTGACATAAAAAGAGAGCCAATCCCCCCCCTGAGACGGGACACAAACTGAAGTACTCATGTAACATACAGTTACAGTACATGGTAAAAGCAGACCACATACAGAGGCACAGTGAGCTGTACGAAAACAACCCAAGAGGTTCAGTTTCAAGGCACACGCACAAGTACAGTGAAATGCCTCTCTTGTTAACTCAAAGCCCAACAATGCAATAATCAATAACAATTTATTACTAGAAGAATAATTAATATGAAATACACAATAAAGTAAGTAAGCAAGCATTCTATATACAGCAAATATTTAAAAAGTCCATTCCTGTACCATATATATACCATTCCTGTACCTGTACCATATTTACATGGTGGCTAGGATACAAGATAAACAGAGTCGGAGCAGCTTGCATGTGAGTGGGTGTGCGGGTGTGTAGAGTCAGTATAAATGTATGTGCATATTATGTGTGAGTGAGCGAATGATAGAGTGAGTGTTTGTGTGTGTGTGTGTGTGTTGGAGTGACAGTGGGTGTGAAGGGCTCTGTGAGTGTGCAGGGCCCTGTGAGTGTGCAGGGCCCTGTGAGTGTGCATAGACAGTGCAAATACTGAAATAAAAGGTAAATAAAGATACAAGTTAAACTCGGTCCGTGTAGCTATTTTGCTAGCTATTTATCAGTCGTATTGCTTGGGCATAGAAGCTGTTCAAGAGCCTGTTGGTGTCAAACTTGATACTCCAGTACCTCATGCCGTGCGGCAGCTGAGAAAACTGTTGTCATGAGAATTTTCAATCCCAATGATAATAACTAACAATGTGGGGCCTCCCGGGTGGCGCAGTGGTTAAGGGTGCTGTACTGCAGCGCCAGCTGTGCCATCAGAGACTCTGGGTTCGCGCCCAGGCGTAACCAGCCGGGATGTCCTTGTCTCATCGCGCACCAGCGACTCCTGTGGCGGGCCAGGTGCAGTGTGCGCTAACCAAGGTTGCCAGGTGCACGGTGTTTCCTCCGACACATTGGTGCGGCTGGCTTCCGGGTTGGATGCGCGCTGTGTTAAGAAGCAGTGCGGCTTGGTTGGGTTGTGTATCGGAGGTGTAACCTTCGTCTCTCCCGTGCCCGTACGGGAGTTGTAGCGATGAGACAAGATAGCTACTAAAACAATTGGATACCACAAAAATTGGGGAGAAAAAGGGGTCAAATTAAAAAAATATATTAAAAAAATATATTTTTAAAAATAAGATAATAACTAACAAGCTTTGACCAATCCCCGAGGTTTGTAAGACCCTGGGTTTAATGATAATTAGGCAAAAGGTTCGTACAGTTTATTCACGAGAGCGCTCTGAAGTCCATTATACAAAGACATCCATTTTTGGACATAATAGTACTTTAGTACTTTAATGATTCATTATACATGCTACATAAACTAATAATAACTAATAGTTACGTTTCAGGGTGGAATTCTTTAATCATTACCTTTAAGCATATAAATACCCTTATCAATTGTCTATGGCTTCGGTGGTTGGGATCTTTGATGATTTTCCAGGCTTTCTTTTCACACTTCCTAATATAGAGGTTATGGATGGCAGGGAGCTCAGAGCCAGTAATGTACTAGGCTGTCCGCACAACCCTCTGTAGTGCCATGCGATCGAGGATGGTGCTATTGCTATACCAAGCGGTGATGCAGCCATTCAATATGCTCTCAATGGTACACCTGTACGACTGTGCGTTTGGACCATTTTAAGTCTTTAGTGATTTGGACAATAAGGAACTTAAAGCTGTCTACCTGCTCCACTGCTGGCCTGTCGATATGGATATGGGTGTGGTTGACCCTGCCCCCCATTGCCCCCCATTTCCTGTAGTACACGATGAGCTCCTTGGTCTTGCTGACATTGAGGGAGAGATTGTTGCTCAAGCACCACACTCAAGTCACTGACCTCCTCCCTGTATGCTGACTCATCGTCGTCGGTCATCAGACCTACCACCATCGTGTCATCAGCAAACTGATAATGGTGTTGGAGTCATGCGTGACCGCACAGTCGTGGCTGAACCGGGAATACAGGAGGGGACTAAGCATACACCCCTGTGGGGCCCCTGAGTGAAGGGTCAGCGTGATGGGGGTGATGTTACCTATCCTCACCACCTGCGGTCGGCCCATCAGAAAGTCCAGGATCCAGTTGCAGAGAGAGGTTTTCAGACCCAGAGTCCTAAGCTTGGTGACGAGTTTGTGGAGGATAATAGTGTTGAACGCTGAGCTGTAGTCAATGAACCGCATTCTCACATAGGTATTCCTCTTATCTAGGTGGGGGAGGGCAGTGTGGAGAGCAATTGAGATTGAGTCATCTATGGATCTGTTGGGGCAGGATGCCAATTGGAGTGGGTCTAGGATGGTGGAGTTAATGTGTGCCATAACCAGCCTCTCAAATTATTACAAAAGTGAGTGCTACAGTGCGGTAATCATTGTGGCATGAAGCCTTGGAGTTCTTAGGAAGAGGAATGATTAAAACATGTGGGGAATTACAGGCTGGGACAAAGAGAGATTGAAAATGACTGTGAATATGCCTGCCAGCTCTTCTGAGCATGCTCTGAGAACAAACCCTGGAATACAGTCAGGGCCCGTGGACTTGAGGGTGTTGACCTGATTAAAAACCCTTCTCACGTCGGCCTCAGAGAGTGAGATCACCCAGTCCTCTGGGTCGGTGACGGCCCTCACACCCGGGTCAATGTTGTTGTTGTCAAAGCGTGCATAACATGCATTGAGTTCATCTGGTAGAAAGGCATCGTTGAGCAGATCACTGTTGGGTCTTCCTTTGTAATCCGTCATAGACTGTAGCCCCTGCCACATGCGGCGGGCGTCAGAGCCTATGTAATATAATTCCACCTTATTCCTATATTGTCCTTTTGCTCGTTTGACTCTGCGGAAGTCATAGCGGGCCTTCTTGTACTTATTCCGGTCTTCGGCCGTAGCATCAGGGTTGCCCGTCTTCGGCCGTAGCATCAGGGTTGCCCGTCTTCGGCCGTAGCATCAGGGTTGCCCGTCTTCGGCCGTAGCAACAGGGTTGCCCGTCTTCGGCCGTAGCAACCTGGTTGCCCGTCTTCGGCCGTAGCATCAGGGTTGCCCGTCTTCGGCCGTAGCATCAGGGTTGCCCGTCTTCGGTCGTAGCATCAGGGTTGCAAAGCAGTCCTGAAGCATATCTTCTGATTCTGGTGACCATTTATCAACAGAGCAAATCGCGGGTACTTCCTCTTTCAGCTTCCGCTTGTAAACAGGAAGCAAGAGTACGGAGTCATGATCTGATTTGCCGAATGGCAGACGAGGGAGGACATTGTTTGCTTGCTTATGGGTAGAATAGCAGTGGTCTAGGACTTTCTCCCCTAGTGGCGTTGGAGACGTGTTGATGGAAGTGGGCCATCGCGTGTCTTAGTGATGTCGAATTAAAATCGCCGGAAACCAGAAAGGTGGCCGCTGGGTGTAGGGTTTCCTGCTTGTTTATAGCCTTGTACAGTTTGTTAAGCGACAGTTTATTATTTTGATTGGCCTGAGGTGGTATGTATACAGCAGTCACAATAACAGCTGAAAAGATTTGGGAGTTTGGGGGATTTTGGGCCATGCTACAACTATTTCACTGTCTTGCAACCGCTCTAAAAGTCCCTTGATGGAACAGTTGTATGTGTATACATTTGTGTATGCATGGTATAATATTATGAGCAGGTCTGAAAGTACTCTGTCATGCTGTGGGGGTATGGTTGAGGGCAGTGAGAAAACGGCTACTTGACTTTGACTGGGAGCAGAGAGATGATCTCACAATAGTTACAACATTTGACCTGTTGTCACATTTGGTTGAGACAAACATCGTCCATTTCCAATTGATCTGCCAACTCCTATAAAGCATTCTGAACTGTTGCGTGACCTCAATCCAGTTCAGTTACTCGTGGTGTGTTTTCATTTGTGCAGTTCACTTAAAATCCCATTTCAGTATGTCAGTCCGTTAATAATGAGAGGAAGTAGGCCAGCCAATACAGAGTGTCAGTCTGCCACATCCATCTTTATTCATAATCACACGTTAGAGATGTATCTCCAATATGTTGTGAATGGAACAGACCTTCTTTCAGAGTTAAGTCTCAGTAAGCGGGTCCAACACTGCTCGAAGAACATTAATCTGAGAGGCCTGACTCCAACTTCTTGTCTCCCTCCTTTTCCCTGTGGGGGGGGGGTTGAAGAAGCCCAGCTTTTCTTCCAGCTGCACAAACAAAGCCAGCTCAGAATTACAATGGCTGCCAGAATGGAGGGATGAGGAGGGTGGGGGTGGGGTGGTCCAAACCACACATCTCCATGTGTACCTGCTCCAACATCACTGAGAAATGACCACTGGCTGGGTTTGACCAGACACCAAGAATCCACTATCTGACCACATTGATTAACCATACTCCCTCCCTAACGTAAATCACAGTAGAATAGTGTTCGTACACTGTACAGTTTTCAAAGTGTTGTCGCCTTCTTCGAAAGCCACAAAGCCAAAATGAAAATGTTGAGGTGGTTTGTTACTGTTTCATGTGCCATGGATGAAAGATCCAATACTGCAATCCAATAACCTTTCTTAGCCTAAGTGCTTAGACTGGCAGAAGGTTTCTCTAAGTATATGGGTGGTCCAAGTTAACAATACTGTATGATACAGACATGCCTTTATCACAACTGTGAAGGATGATTTGAACCAAATCCCTTTAATGATATGTCAGGCATGCTGGTATGTTGGTGAGGGTATTAGGGTGCGTAGCCATGGATACTTTTATTGTTAAGTGACTAGAGAAGACGCAAGATGTACAGGACCTTTTAAAGCTGTTGGATTTGCTTAAGGAGTTTAAACATCATCCTGGACTGAAATACACCAAACCTTTCCCCTCCTCCAAATGTCAGCTCAACTAAATATTTATAAAGTATTCCTGAGGGCACGTCTGAGTTAAACATATTATGTTTTGATATAGTTTCATGTGTCTGTGTAAGATGTTGGGAATGGGGAAAAAAAGCAGAGCAGGCCATATATTTCCTGATCGGAGACACTCCCAGTTCTTGGCTGTGTATCAGAAAGCTACATGCTGTCAGCTGTTTGTTGCAGCTTGTACTTCTGCAGCCTGCGAACAGAAGGCACTTATTTTGCTACAGCTGCCACACCCAGGAAAAGTGTTTTTCAGGCTAGCGGAGATTCTCATTTGGGCAAAAGACCGTCCTCTCATTGACTTCTCCTTTCTCTCTCCTCCGTGACCCGGTAAAACCGATAAGTAGTCGAGTGTCAATTCGTTAGTAGGCGAAGGAAGAAGGCTGCTCCTCTCCTCGATTACCAACTTCGACAGAGGATGCACAAGAGTATCCACACCACAGGAGGTTGGTGGTACCTTAATTGGGAAGGATGCAATCATAATGGCTGGAGGGGGAATGGTCTCAAATACATCAAACACATGGTGATTCCATGTGTTTGATGCCATTCCATTCGCTCCATTCCGGCCATTATTATGAGCCGTCCTCCCCTCAGGAGCCTCCACTGATCCTCACGGCAGGTAGCGCAGAAGTGTTTTAATACCCGCCACACCCCCTTTGAGTCAGCTGATGTTTTCCCAAAGGAGAAGAGCATGCACACATTTATAAATGATATGCTACTTATCCTTTTATCTAGAATATTGCACTAACTACATTTGTTTTGATCACTTTATACATTTATTTGGGGATCCACCCCTGTAAAGGCATTACACACATTGGTTGTAGGATACGTTGTTAGTCAGTGCTGCAGCTCTTATCTGTAAGTAGGGGATTGACACGTGACTGTTTCCTTTTAACCCTGCCTGTACAAGCCAGAAGGTTGTTGGCTATTTGGCATGCACCCGTTGTTCCCTTCTCTGATCTTTCCGCTGTTCGTACCCCTTTAGAAATGGCTGACTAAAGTAAAGTGGCTGTGTGTAGTAGACAACAAGAGGCTTTAGCGTCCCTAAGGACAAAGCCTTCTCACTGCTTCGTATTAGCGACCTCGCTCTCCCAGGATTGGAGCTGAAACATGAGCATCCTTTAGAGACAACCCCACCCACATCTCCCTCCGACTTCAACCCCGATGTGACCCGGCTTCCGACCTGGCCTAGAAATAATCCCACACATCCAGTTCCCACTGCTGAATTATCATCAATTTATTTATCCATCTGTTTACTTTCAACAGTGGTTTATTTATTCGTCCATTGATTTCACTTGCATTTCTCACGCGCTACTGCTCATCGCAGTCTTCCTCCATTCAGTAGGCTTTGGTGATCCTGAGGCTCACGGGGTCTTTAACAGTAAGTCCGCCTGGTTACACTGTGTGGTTGCTGCTGTCATGTCCGCCTGGTTACACTGTGTGGTTGCTGCTGTCATGTCCGCCTGGTTACACTGTGTGGATGCTGCTGTGATGTCCGCCTGGTTACACTGTGTGGTTGCTGCTGTCATGTCCGCCTGGTTACACTGTGTGGTTGCTGCTGTCATGTCCGCCTGGTTACACTGTGTGGTTGCTGCTGTCATGTCCGCCTGGTTACACTGTGTGGATGCTGCTGTGATGTCCGCCTGGTTACACTGTGTGGTTGCTGCTGTGATGTCCGCCTGGTTACACTGTGTGGATGCTGCTGTCATGTCCGCCTGGTTACACTGTGTGGATGCTGCTGTCATGTCTGCCTGGTTACACTGTGTGGATGCTGCTGTCATGTCCGCCTGGTTACACTGTGCGGTTGCTGCTGTCATGTCCGCCTGGTTACACTGTGTGGTTGCTGCTGTCATGTCCGCCTGGTTACACTGTGTGGATGCTGCTGTCATTTCCGCCTGGTTACACTGTGTGGATGCTGCTGTCATGTCCGCCTGGTTACACTGTGTGGATGCTGCTGTGATGTCCACCTGGTTACACTGTGTGGATGGTTGACTGCCGGTGTGTTGGAGCTGTTAACAGCAGCACTCCAGGACTCTGTCACTTGGGCCAGAGATGAGAGTGTGTGAAGTGAACGTGTGTGAAGAGGGTTGGCAGAGGTCAGTGGTGGCTGCGGCGTGGCGGGTTTTGTTCTAGTGTAATGAGCCGTGAGGTCACATGGTCCCAAAGCAGACGGCCAGTCGCCTGGATCAGGTTATATCCATCTCCAGCCTGTCGGCCAGCCCCCCCTCCTCCCTGTAGCACAGGCGTCCCATCCACACCCGAAACAACCCACAGCACCACCACAACATCCTCATCTTACACCTGATATTATTCTCCACCTACATACACTGAGTATACCAAACATTAAGAACACCTCCCCCCTTTACACTCAGAACAGCCTAAATTTGTCGGGGCATGGACTCTACAAGGTGTGGAAAGCGTTCCACAGGGATGCTGGCCCATGTTGACTCCACTGCTTCCCACAGTTGTGTCAAGTTGGCTGGATGTCCTTTGGGTGGTGGACCATTCTTGATACACACAGGAAACTGTTGAGCCTTAAAAACCCAGCAGTGTTGTAGTTATTGACACAAACCAGTGTGTCTGGCACCTACTACCATACCCTGTTCAAAGGCACTTCAATCTTTTGTCTTTCCCATTCACCCTCTGAATGGCACACATACACAATCCATGTCTCAACTGTCTCAAGGCTTAAACGTCCTTATTTAACCTGTCTCCTCCCTTTCATCTACACTGATTGAAGTGCCATTTAACAAGTAACATCAATAAGGGATCATAGCTTTCACCTGGATTCACCTGGTCAGTCGATGTCATGGAAAGAGCAGGTGTTCATAATGTTTCGTACACTCAGTGTATGTCCCTCTCCCACCCACCACCGCTCTCAAATGATGTTATCATGGAGAATAGTTTGCTCGTCTTTATTTTGTGCTTTTTGTCTGTAGTGGCTCCCATGTGCATCAGAGCATTCAGTTAGTTTTGCACTCTGTTGCCATTGGTTAAGCATGAGCTAATGTCATCAGGAGCTTTTAACATTTTAGAGAGGCTTAATGACCAGCACACTGAAGAAAGAAAGAAAGAGAGAGAGAGGGGGGAGAGCTGAGGAGAGAGAGAGTTGAGGAGAGAGAAAGAAAGAGAGAGAGAGGGGGGAGAGCTGAGGAGAGAGAGAGTTGAGGAGAGAGAAAGCGAGAGAGAGAGAGCGAGAGAGAGAATGATGGATGAGTGTTTTTATCAGGTAATAAAACACTAGTTCCTCCTCCTTATCAGCTTATCTTGGTGTTTCTCTTACCATGAATAGATTACCGACACCCTCATTCTGTGTGGGTGTGTCTGTGTAAGGTGTTTTTGCATACTGCTATTCTTTCAAAGAGCAGAAACATGCAGGGTGCATTATGCTTTTCATTGTCAGTGTGACCCAAAACTGTGCCCCTAACAAACACTATTTCATTCATCTTGGCCAAGGTGCAGAAAGGTCATAAACACACAACACAGCAGTCACTATAAATCCATACAACCCAGACAATTATGACACATCTTGTTCCACACATCTTAATCCACATATTCAACACGCTGAACTGTAATGTCAAGCAGTGTCTGACGAAGGCCCTAAAAACTGTCAAAGACTCCAGCCACCCAAGTCATAGACTGTTCTCTCTGCTACCGCCCGGTAAGCAGTACAGATGCACCAAGTCCGGAACCAAAACAGCTTCTACGCCCAAGCCATAAGACGGCTAAATATTTAAACAAATATCTACATTGAAACTTTTTCCACTCTCTTCTGACTCATCACACACGCTGCTGCTACTGTTTATTATCTATCATGTTGCCTAGTCACTTCACAACTACCTATAATACATATCTACCTCAATTACCTCGTACCCCTGCACCTCGACTCAGTACTGGTACCCAGTGTATATAGACAATGAGTAATGATAACTTGTCTATTTTTTCCTTGTGTTATCATTTTTTCCTATCATTTTGAAATGTTTCTCTTTTCATTGTTGGAAAGGGCCCGTAGAATACACCTGTCGTTTACAAAGCATGTGACAAATAAACTTTGATTTGGTAGTCAGTTAAGACCTCAGCATATAATACATGTACAGTATGACAGATAGGTTAGCCTAATGTAGTGGTTTGTGAATGTGTGCAGCAAGAAGGTCGGGGCTTTTACAATATAATTATGAACATTTATATTTTAAGATAAAACTGAACAGTGTCGCTAAATATATATATATATTAGCCCTAAGTCATTTTGGAACACTTGAAGACATGTTAGAATGGAAATCAGGTTTAATCCACCAGGCGCTGGGGTCCCCGATCCCGCGAATGCCCACCAAGCAGCTCCGCTCCGGTGAGATGGTATAATGGGGCCTTTTGTTTTATTAAAACATATTTTCAGGACAATGCGCCCTTTACAGTGACGGATGAGCGGACCTTGACAACACCCGAGGGGGGAACAGCGGGTCTCGGAACCGCTACAAGACGTATAGAAGCCCCCTGCGAAGCTAAAGCCAGGGGACCACAGCCCCACCCCCCTCGACAAACTACAATACACATAGAGCAGTAGTGGATCCGCCAGCAGCGGGCACCGTGGCTTGTTAATATTTAATGGATCATGTTACTCATTAAACACAACGTTCCAAAACAGCTGTTATTCTCAAACGAATAAAAACAATACATTTATTGACGGATCATTTTCTGGTTGTTTGATTAACCATATAATGTACAACATTGAGGAACACTGATAAGGTATCACCCAAGACACCCATACGCTTCTCTTAGAATTTGTGTGTGGTTTCCTTTTACGTTATATACTGATAACCTCTCAACACGTTTGACTGCATCCTGGTAATCATTCATGCTGTCATTAAGGTTACTTAAACAATCCTGTGTGATTAGACGTCAGTGGTTGCCACTAAATACGTGCAATTGGTCTTTGGGTAGGTTAATATAAAATAATAAGCTATATCTTCCCAAAGTGGGCGAAGTTCATAACCGCCCTCGTGTGTTGCAGACTCGCTGCATTGTTCATTGATTGATTGTGTCTTGGTTTTTCAACAAACGGCACGTTTAGAGTGTACACTTGCCACAATTGTACAATTTGTCTGGTAGGTCAACACATTAAACCACTTACCCCATGTGCGATGTCGGCGGGTGCAGAAAAACCAAAGTAGGACGATGTGGTTGTTGTCGACAAAAGTTGTATCATGTGGCTACCTATCTCCAAATCAAATGCATTTTCAAAAGTTCACTTGATTTGTGAGCGATGTCTTCTTCTGGGTCGAGGGTAATGAGGACAATCAAAAGTTCAGATGACGACTGGACAGTGTTGCTCGTCTGGTCATAGATAAATCCATAGCTGGAACTACTCTGTCTCAAAAAAATTATATACTGCGAAGACTGAATGATTCCCAATACAAAATACTTTAAAGACAATGCCTGAGACTTGTCGTTAGGCTCATACTTTCTCCTTTGTTGCTCTATTCCCAGTGCCCGTGTGGTTGTTCCTTCTCTAACTCTGAGAACAACAGCTCCACAGGCTATGGAACAACAGGGAGGCGCGCGCACATTACGCGCCGGTCACACACATATTTCCCAACTCAAAACCACTGTCGAAACGTCCTACTACAGAATATGAACACCAGTCCCGTTTTTCGGCTAATGATTTTCACTTATAATGTTCAGATAAACCCTCTACCTTTATTCATAGTCACTAATTAGACTTACAGGATATCAGATAGCATTTCCATTGTGAGTTTTTCTCTGTCCAGTGGACAAATGAAGTCCAGATGTTTTAGTCTTTAATCTTCCACCACCTCACTTCCGGAGCCCTTGCGCTCCCTGGATGAACGTGAGTCCAGTGCTCCTCCAAATCTAAACTAGCCTGAAATCGCAGGAGTTTTCTGACTGACTACAGTACTAGAAATACTGTCTCTGACATACAACCTATTCATATACTGAAGAATTTCAGTGTTTCCCGTACATTTATTTTTATTAGATTTTACTATAAGGGAAGGTTTTTTGGGGGAAATGCATTTGCATTTCCACTTTGATATGTCTCATGGCAAAACATGTAAATACGTGTTGAGTCAGTTGTACATGTTGACTCATTCTTGTTTTTGTTTTGAATCAATACATCACAGCATTTGGTCTGCTGTCAGTCAAGAAGGTAGGCGAGAGGTGAGTATGGGCATGTTCTGTCAGCCATTATCAAGCCAGAAGTCTAGCCTAGCTACTGTAAGGTGATGAAGAGTGACATCAATGTAATGGTGTTGTATATGGCAGACCAGAGACCACATGACACATTACACACATCTTGGTGGCAAATGAAACTAGGCAATGAAACTCACACAGATTAAACATATAGTCCATAAACTGTCTGCTTTCTCTCCCTCTGTTGGTGAGTGAGTTGAGAGTGAATAGAGCTGCATAGTAAGAGGAGACAGGCAGTGATTGGGCAAACCCCACCCACCAACTGTAGACATCCTTCCTACCTTTCTTCCTTCCACCTCTCCTCCTCCACCAGCTGCGTGGGAGGTGTTCTCTCAGAAGTTGGGGAAATTGTGAAATTATCTTGAATAGAAACACACTGTATATTTAGGAGAAATCAAAGAGAAACTCAAAGTAAACATTCTGCTTCTCTGGAAACTGAGAAAGGTTATTCAACATGTGGGCATACCTACCCTCTAAGGTGCCAATACTTTTCGTACCTCCATGTCAGTGACGTCCTCCACTTAAGCGTTGGCACTTTGAATGGACCGTGAGTAAGCTGGATGTCTAGCAAGCACTCATTATGGACTGACTGCGCATTGTCAGGTAGTTTATGATGGGACAAGATGTTTGAGAGAGAGTGCCCAGAAGAGCCTCACAGAGGAGAGAGGAACCCCCAACTTAGCTCAAGGGAGTGGTCAAGAGCCCTGACCTCACTTCCTGTTGGGGCTACTCACAAGCATTCCATTGTCTGTGAGTATGTGACTGGAATCTTGAGACTCCCCACATCTGGCAGCTGTTATTACGGCCCCTGAATGGTGAAACATCTGTTGATGTGCCCTTGAGCAAAGCTCAATCCTAATTTCTCCTGAAAGTCACTTTGGATAAGACTGTCTGCTAAATGACAAAATAAATGTAAATCTCAAGTGTCTTTCTTGTAAGTGAACATGTATTGTTGTGACGCAGTCTGTGGTTACCTGACTTGTCTCTAGCCCTATGGAGTTATGTGAAAGTGAGAGAGAGCGAGAGACAGACAGTCATTTAGAGAAACAAAACCATTTATCGTAATGTCTAGCAAGCAGACCTGGGCAGAAAAAGTTGTATTTTGTAGTTTACTAGAAAATACCAACTTTTCAAATACTTGAGGTAGTCCAACAATAGTCAGATATAGAAAATCAACTACAGGCAATTATTTCCTTTGATATTCAAATATAGGTCTCAGAAAAACAAATCACATTTGAAACTATTTTGAATACCTCTCAGAAAAACACATACTATTTTAAGGTATTTTATGTGCAAGTTATTAAAATATATACAGTTGAAGTCGGAAGTTTACATACACTTAGGTTGGAGTCATTAAAACTCGTTTTTCAACCACTCCACAAATTTCTTGTTAACAAACTATAGTTTTGGCAAGTCGGATAGGAGATCTACTTTGTGCATGACACAAGTAATTTTTCCACCAATTGTTTACAGACAGATTATTTCACTTATAATTAATTGTATCACAATTGCAGTGGGTCAGAAGTTTACATACAATAAGTTGACTGTGCCTTTAAAAAGCTTAGGAAATTCCAGAAAATGATGTCATGGCTTAGAAAGCTTCTGATAGGCTAATTGACATAATTTGAGTCAATTGGAGGTGTACCTGTGGATGTATTTCAAGGCCTACCTTCAAACTCAGTGCCTCTTTGCTTGACATTATGGGAAAATCAAAAGAAATCAGCCAAGACCTCAGAAAAATAATTGTAGACTTCCACAAGTCTGGTTCATCCTTGGGAGCAATTTCCAAACGCCACATTCATCTGTACAAACAATAGTACTGAAGTATAAACATCATGGGACCACACAGCCGTCATACAACTTAGGAATGAGACGCGTTCTGTCTCCTAGAGATGAATGTACTTTGGAGCGAAAAGTGCAAATCAACCTTGTGAAGATGCTGGAGGAAACAGGTACAAAGGTATCTTTATCCACAGTAAAACGAGTCCTATATCGACATAACCTGAAAGGCCGCTCAGCAAGGAAGAAGCCACTGCTCCAAAACCACCATAAAAAAGCAATACGGTTTGCAACTGCACATGGGGACAAAGATAGTACTTTTTGGAGAAATGTCCCCTGGTCTGATGAAACAAAAATATAACTGTTTGGCCATAATGACCTTCGTTATGTTTGGAGGAAAAGGGGGGAGGCTTGCAAGCCGAAGAACACCATCCCAGCCGTAAAGCACGGGACTGGCAGCATCATGTTGTGGGGGTGCTTTGCTGCAGGAGGGACTGGTGCACTTCACAAAATAGATGGCATCATGAGAAAAGAAAATTATCTGGATATGTTGAAGCAACATCTCAAGACATCAGTCAGGAAGTTAAAGCTTGGTAACAAATGGGTCTTCCAAATGGACAATGACCCCAAGCATACTTCCAAAGTTGTGGCAAAATGGCTTAAGGACAACAAAGTCAAGGTATTGGAGTGGCCATCACAAAGCCCTGACCTCAATCCTATAGAAAATGTGTGGGCAGAACTGAAAAAGCGTGTGCGAGCAAGGAGGCCTATAAACCTGACTCAGTTACACCAGCTCTGTCAGGCGGAATGGGCCAAAATTCACCCAACTTATTGTGGGAAGCTTGTGGAAGGCTACCCAAAATGTTTGACCCAAGTTAAACAATTTAAAGGCAATGCTACCAAATACCAATTGAGTGTATGTAAACGTCTGACCCACTGGGAATGTGATGAAAGAAATAAAAGCTGAAATAAACCATTCTCTCAACTGTTATTCTGACATTTCACATTCTTAAAATAAAGTGGTGATCTAGCTGACCTAAAACAGGGCATTTTTTACTTGGATTAAATGTCAGGAATTGTGAAAACTGAGTTTAAATGTATTTGGCTAAGGTGAACTGTATGTAAACTTCCGACTTCAACTGTATACTGAACAAAAATATAAATGCAACATCCAACAATTTTACAGAGTTAGTTTATATAAGGAAATCAGTCAATTGAAATTAATTCATTAGGCCTTAATTAATGGAGTTAGCATATTTAAAACTAGCAAGCAAAATGTCCCATTGAGTAAGAGCAGATATTGTGACTCCTCAACTCATCTCCATACCTCCTCTCAGACCCAACAAGGCAGAGTGGTATTAGAGGATCTGAGGATCTGAGTTTCCTTTGTTTCTACTTTTAGATGCTGGCCAGCCTTCACTAGGGAAGTCATCACAACAGTCAAGCCTAACTGTTCTCATGCTCTATTTCAGTGAAAGGGGACTTTCCATGGCTAAATGATATACATTTAACCTATTTTCTACGGTGTTTACAGATGCCAGGATGTTGTCAACATCGTGCATGGGAATTTCAATTCGGGTTAAACTGGTCTGCACAAAGAGCAGGCAAGACAATACTAAGAAAATATTCTGTTACTGTTCTTTTCTGCATGAGGATTGCTGGGTGAAAACCACTGTATATTCCTGTTAATATTACCTTGTTTTGATTTGAAATAGACATGTAAAGAGAAATGCAGGGGAAGGATCTCTTACATCACTTCCTCTTCTGAAGTCAGAGAGCAGCTCCACAAAGCCTGGACAAAAGCCTTCCTCTTTCTGCCACAGATGCTCCAAAGTACCCAAAGTTAGACTTTATATTTTTAGCACTGTGAATGTTCCTTAAGTCATGTGCATCTGTAATCCATTCCTGTGATACAATGAGACCTGATGGTCACAATGACATGAATAATGATACTCTGAGTGTTCACATTCAGGTCAAAGGATGTGGGAATTATTTTGGTTCTACGACACTTTTGTCACCGTAAGTCTCCAGAGCGACACTTTTCTCAACTGATGATTGAGACAGAAGGGGCGCAGGGTCATTTTTGCCTTAGCTCATGGCCTCATTTTAGTTTAGGTTCACCAGTAACTTTTCTAGCGCAAATATGCTTTACCACAAAACAGTTATACTAGATTCAATACTCCTATTTTTGGTTCTACCTTAGTACTAGGGTAGTGCTGCAAACAGTCAGAATATGAGAGAACAGAACACAACTGAAGGGGCTTTGCATGCTTGCATGTGATTGTGGTTCAGCACCATATTCTGCACTCTATTTTATGAATACAGCATAGGGCATGTTCTGAGAATTGTCAATATGAGTTCTGGATGTTCAAATCAATAGTGTTACTGTAGATGAACAGGCATCCCAGCCAGAGGCCTCAGCTACAGCTGCTTCCAGCCACTCTGAAAAATCACTAAAACCTGTGCCATTAACCAACAGTAAGTATCCTGAGGTGCTGTGTGATTCAATCAATGGAGCAATGGGACAGAGTGGCGCAGCAGTCTAAGGCACGAGTGCTAGAGGTGTCACTAAAGACCCGGGTTTGATCCCGACTGTATCACAACCGGCCGTGATCGGGAGTCCCATAGCGCGGCGCACAATTGGCCCAGCGTCGTCCGGGTTAGGGGAGGGTTTGCCCGGGATAGGCCCTTCAATATAAATAAGAATTTGTTCTTAACTGACTTGCCTAGTTAAATAAAGCTTAAATAAGAAAAATAGAGACAGCAGGCTGTGTGTGCTGCTGGTTGTGGAGGAGGTGTGTGTGTGTGTGTGTCATTGCCAGGTGTTTTTGTTCCCCCCATACCCCTTAACAGACAGAGTAAACATTGTCGGTTGGACATCTGCTGATCTTCTCCTTTCTCCAAATCACCCATTAGCGGCTTAAGTGTTGGTCATGCCACATGTCTCTCTCTCTCTCCCCCTCTCTCTCTGTCTCTGTCTGTCTGTTGTTCACAGGTTATGTGGTAAAACAGGTCCCCCTGCTCCCCCTCCTCCATAAATACCTCAAGTGTTAACTTCCCCTCTTATCTCTAACCTGAGCATCTAGCGTTCTCTTACCTACACAGTAGACTTGTCGTTGTTAGAAACATTTGATCTCTTCGTTGTGGGGTGAGGTTCACCTCATTGTCCACACCACATGGAGGGCGCTTTGTTTCCCCCCACACAAATGAAACGGTATGTGCTTTTGTTAGATGTGTACATGATGTGTACATAAAGCCATGTGAAGCCACTTATAACACCAGATTTCATTACAGCCACATTATTATTAGACATATTTTATAACTGCCAGGCCTTGTTGTACCCATCTTCTGTTTGCCTCCTGTGTGTCCTTTGTTAGTGTTTTCTCTGTGTGTCTTTGTATTTTCTCTCTGTGTGGCTGTGTGAGGGGAGTCTCTCTGAACGTATATGATCTGTCTATTTATTTTCCTAGCAGAGCTCTCTGTGGGTATGAGTGAGATGTTTCCGTGGTGCAGTGGATCTCAGTGTGTAGTCAATGTTAAAGGGCTCCACCCCTTCTGCCCAGGAATCTCTCACAGGAGTATAGAGTTACCTTGATTATTATAGCCTGGCCTCAATAGACTGTTCCACTTTATTCATGTGTGTGAGTGTGTGGATGTGTTGTGGGTCTGTGTGTTGGTTCCTCTACTGTTGTATTGGGTCATATCTATTATGTTCCATTTCAGTGTGTGTGACTCTGCCATCACCTCACTCCCTCTGACAGGGTGGAGAAAGAAATGAGGAGGGCAGGGAGGTCCAGAGCGCTCCATGGTGAGGGACGGTATGGACATGGGGATTGGGAGATGAGGGACATGAGGCAGGGGTTGGGAGGCATGGGTTTTGGAGCTTCCTGGAGCTTAGGCCCTGTGTTTACAGAGCATTGCTGAAGTACCAGTAGGAAAACACATTCTCATCCGTACATTCATTATTAAACTAGGCTCTATGAACATGATAACTCAGAGATAATGTTTTCCTAAACAGGACCTGTCATTTGTGCTGTCATACAACTCTTGTCAGTCAGCTTAGATCACCTTCTCTGTGTGTGTCTGGTTGAAAGATAAATACATGTACATATCAGAGGAGGCTGGTCATTGGAAAGTCAGTCAGCTTAGATCACCTTCTCTGTGTGTGTCTGGTTGAAAGATAAATACATGTACATATCAGAGGAGGCTGGTCATTGGAAAGTCAGTCAGCTTAGATCACCTTCTCTGTGTGTGTCTGGTTGAAAGATAAATACATGTACATATCAGAGGAGGCTGGTCATTGGAAAAATTTAACATTTTTAGATACATCTATGAAAAATATCTGTTTAAAAACACTGTTCTGAAATGGTCTAATCTCAATAGCGCCCCCCTCATGTGAGGACGGCTATTTTTAGTCCTCCTCTAGAAAACACACCCAGCTCTGTTTAACATTTTTTTTTGTAAACAACGTCAATACACAGCCTATAAGTATGGCATACCACATAGGACAAATGAACAGATAACCAATCAGATAACTTGCAGTAGCAATAGACATTCTTCCCATCCAATCAAAGGATTAAATAAACTCTCATACTGTAGGCATGTGCGATTCTGGAGATTTTAATGAAGAACTGATTAACATTTTCAAGGCCAGCTAAGGATGCTATAGCAAGCATGTTTCACATTAGAGTTATTGAATTAACTACCAAAAGGCAAGCCTTTGTGTTTTTAATTGGGGTGACACTATACACACATGAACTTGTCAGCTATCTACTAGCCAGCTCTGGTCCAGGGCGTTACTTATGTGCCAGATGTAAACAAATCATTCCTAACAACTGGAATAATAACAGATGTATTTCCCCAGTCCTCCTCAACTTCTCAAGTCAGGTTGCACAGATGAACAGGAACAACAGACTGAGTTTAGGAGTCAGTTAAGTGTGAGAGGTGACAGTCATGGATGGGCTCTATTATATCCCGAAGCATCAGAGAGGACGAGGGTAAAATCTGAAACCACATGGCAGCCATCAGCGTCTCCCCTTGTCATTGGTGGAGAAACCCGACACTGACATTTCCAGCTAATTTTTTGACCTGTGTGTGAGTTCAAATGCTTAATATACTCGCAGGTTTAGATCAATGGTTATGGCGGTGTGCCTTTCTCTCCCCCGTGTGTGTGTGTGTTTGTGCACGTGTGGGTGGGTGTGTGTTTGATGTGTAAGATTGTCACTGAATAGTGTTTTTCATGTTCTCCCGCTCCAGCTGTGCAACATCTGGACCCATAGGTTGACATACAGTATGTAGCCTACTAACAGGATGAACAGTCTTAGAGACAGCTACAGTTGAAGTGGGAACTTTACATACACCTTAGCCAAATACATTTAAACTCGGTTTTTCACAATTCCTGAGTAAAAATGCCCTGTCTTAGGTCAGTTAGGATCACCACTTCATTTTAAGAATGTGAAATGTCAGAATAATAGTGGAGAGAATTATTTACTTCAGCTTTTATTTATTTTATCACATTCCAAGTGGGTCAGAAGTTTACATACACTCAATTAGTATTTGGTAGCGTTGCCTTTAAATTGTTTAACTTGGGTCAAACGTTTCGGGTAGCCTTCCACAAGCTTCCCACAATAAGTTGGGTGAATTTTGGCCCATTCCTCCTGACAGAGCTGGTGCAACTGAGTCAGGTTTGTAGGCCTCCTTGCTCACACACGCTTTTTCAGTTCTGACCACACATTTTCTATAGGATTGAGGTCAGGGCTTTGTGATGGCCACTCCAATACCTTGACTTTGTTGTCCTTAAGCCATTTTGCCACAACTTTGGAAGTATGCTTGGGGTCATTGTCCATTTGGAAGACCCATTTGCGACTAAGCTTTAACTTCCTGACTGATGTCTTGAGATGTTGCTTCAACATATCCAGATCATTTTATTTTCTCATGAAGCCATCTATTTTGTGAACTGCACCAGTCCCTCCTGCAGCAAAGCACCCCCAGAACATGATGCTGCCACCTCCGTGCTTCACGGTTGGGATGGTGTTCTTCGGCTTGCAAGCCTCCCCCTTTTTCCTCCAAACATAACGATGGTCATTATGGCCAAACAGTTATATTTCTGTTTCATCAGACCAGAGGATATTTCTCCAAAAAGTACAATCTTTGTCCCCATATGTAGTTGCAAACGGTAGTCTGGCTTTTTTTGGAGCAGTGGCTTCTTCTTTGCTGAGCGGCCTTTCAGGTTATGTCGATATAGGACTCGTTTTACTGTGGATATAGAAACTTTTGTACCTGTTTCCTTCAGCATCTTCACAAGGTCCTTTGCTGTTGTTCTGGGATTGATTTGCAATTTTAGCACCAAAGTCTCTAGGAGACAGAACGCGTCTCCTTCCTGAGCGGTATGACGGCTACGTGGTCCCATGGTGTTGATACTTGCGTACTATTGTTTGTACAGATGAACGTGGTACCTTCAGGTGTTTGGAAATTGCTCCCAAGGATGAACCAGACTTGGCTGGTCTTGGCTGATTTCTTTTGATTTTCCAATGATGTCAAGCAAAGAGACACTGAGTTTGAAGGAAGGCCATGAAATACATCCACAGGTACACCTCCAATTGACTAAAATGATGACAATTAGCCTATCAGAAGCTTCTAAAGCCATGACATTATTTTCTGGAATTTTCCAAGCTGTTTCAAGGCACAGTCAACTTAGTGTATGTAAACGTCTGACCCACTGCAATTGTGATACAGTGAATTATAAGTGAAATA